>NC_081343.1:61805540-61877380 GCF_029784015.1 Lycium ferocissimum
CCTTTCCCCTTCCCCCCCTCCGTCCCCCGTGTGAGTTCACTGAATAAATATAAATATTTAAATGTGAACCAAATAATTATTGTATATTAATTTGAGATTGCTACTCATACGATATATCTGCATCTGCGCGTGAGATTTCTTAACTGCGAATAGTCATGTTAAGAATTCAAAAATTTCCACAGCTATAATATGTGTGGTTGACTTTAATTTGGAAAACTGCTGAAATGCATTTCTCAAAATAGTCATTTGCACCGAGGATATTGCAATAGATATAGGGTGTGTTTGATACAAATAAAAATGTTTTTTTGACAAATAAGTGGGTTTTTTAAACTTATTTTCTAGTGTTCAGTAAGTAAGCAAAAAATTATTATTTCAAGAGTATTTATATGTAATAGCAGAACACAATGGGGGTGGGAGTGGGGTTTCGAGGTAGGTGGTGGGATGGTCAAGGAATGAGGGTTAGAGGCGTTGGGTGGGCGGGGAAGACACAATGAACTTGAAATGTTACTTATGAAACTTATTTTTCCTATATTTTCCTCATTTTAAAAAATTTGTTTTGCTAGAAAAAATGTCTTTCAAAATATTTTGACCAACCAAACATTAAGAAATTGGAAAAATTCTCTCCATACCAAACACACCCACAGAGATGTAAGATTTTCTTCTGTTTCGTGGAAAAAATCCAAGTGAACAGATTCTTCATTTGCATTTTGCCGCTATCCTTTTCCATTTTTGGTGCTATATAATGGTGTAACTCTTGCAACCAAGCCAATCAAGTGTCCAAATCCCTTCGAAACATATGGAGAAGCACATTTTCTTATTGATTCTTCTCTTTTTATTTCAATATTATTCTATTTTTATATCAAGTGCTCCCTCAATTGAGACAGACCAACAAGCTCTACTAGCTTTCCGAAATCTTGTTATAAATTCCAGTCTTTTTCTGGCCAAGAACTGGACTAAGAATTCTTCTTTTTGTTCTTGGTTTGGTGTCACTTGCAGTACAAAAAGGCAAAGGGTTGTAGCCTTGACTCTTCCTAATTTGCAACTTCAAGGCACTATTTCACCGTCTTTGGCCAATTTGTCCTTTCTCATAGAGCTCAATCTCGGGAACAACTTTTTCCATGGCAGCATTCCTTACGGCCTTGGCCAATTGCCTCGCTTGGAAGTGATTGATGTTCAAAACAATCAACTAGAAGGAAGTATTCCAACAAGTCTATTTCAACACTGGAGAGTTCAAAATATTTCATTGGCTTTCAATAAATTCAGTGGTGAAATGTGGAAAGGTCCATGGTATGTACCGGAACTCAGAGTCTTAAATCTCAGGAACAATAGCCTCACAGGTATAATCCCTCCTTCGGTTGGAAATGCCACAAAGTTGTTGAGCTTCAGTTTGTATGGGAATAGAGTCAGCGGCAACATTCCAAAGGAAATCGGTAATCTAAGCCAACTTGCATTTCTGTCCTTGACTGATAATCAGTTAACAGGTTCTATTCCGACAGTACTGTTTAATATCTCGTCGCTACTTGCCTTATCTCTTGCAATGAATAGCCTTTCTGGTCCTCTCTTGCTTGGTGAAGGGAATATTGTCTCAAATATGGAGTTTTTAAGTATTTCTTACAATCTAATTTCTGGTCACATTCCTTCCAACATTTGTCAATTCACAGAGCTCAAAATGTTGTCCATATCTTGCAACAACATAACTGGAGAAATACCCAAAAATATTGATTGTTTAGCAAAGCTCGAGAAGCTCTATATTGCATATAATTTCATAAGTGGGACTATTCCTATTTCATGGGGCAATATTTCCTCTCTACAAGCTCTTAGTTGTTCAAGCAATCCCATGGTGGGGCAAATTCCTCCAGAATTAGGGAAGCTATCCAATTTGGTGCAATTAAGCTTTCAGGATACTTATAATCTTATTGGTCAAATTCCAGATGCTATTTTTAATATATCTTCTTTGGAATTCATTTCTTTCAGTTTCAACAAACTCTCGGGGAGAATTCCAACCACTACAGGTCTTCATCTTCCCAATCTTAAGGGACTTTACTTAGCACACAATCAGCTCGAAGGGGAAGTTCCTCTGTACATCACAAATGCATCCAAGATATCCTATTTGGATCTTAGCTCTAACTTTTTCAGAGGCACCACTCCTAATAACTTGGGAAATCTTCGTGAGTTGCGAGTACTATTCCTATTTGATAATCAACTTACCAGTGAACCGTTGAGCATGAATTGCGATTCTTAGATTCTTTGGTGGACTGTAGGATGTTGCGGTATCTAGAAGTGAATTCCAATCCGTGGAATGGAGTTCTGCCCAGTTCTATTGGGAATCTTTCATCTACTATTGAAGTATTTGATATATCAGATGCACAAATCAACGGCCTCATCCCCATTAGTATAGGCAACATGAGCGCTTTATTTGACCTAGACTTTCAAGAGAACAACTTGACGGGAACCATTCCTTCTGAGGTCGGTAATCTTGAACAACTCCAAGGTCTACGTCTAGCTAGCAATAAATTACAGGGGGGTATTGTAGAGGTAGTATGTCATTTATCTAATTTGGTTCAATTAACTATAGATGATAATGAGCTCTC
Organism: Lycium ferocissimum; assembly: GCF_029784015.1. Classification (NCBI taxonomy): domain Eukaryota; kingdom Viridiplantae; phylum Streptophyta; class Magnoliopsida; order Solanales; family Solanaceae; genus Lycium; species Lycium ferocissimum. The sequence continues at coordinate 61,808,132 of NC_081343.1, forward strand.
TGGGTTGATTCCAGAATGTATAGGAAATCTTAGCATGCTACAAGAATTTTATTTGGGTTCTAACAAATTTTCATCAACAATACCTTTGAGCCTTTGGAAAATGAGTAGTCTTCTCAGTCTAGACGTGTCACAGAATTCCATAGAGGGAGAGGTTCCAGTGAATATTGGGGAACTGAAGGCCATGGTAGAACTATATCTTAATGGTAACCACTTTACGGGCATGATACCAAGTACATTGGGGGACCTCCAAAACCTGAAGTCTCTTCACGTATCGAACAATTCATTTTCAGGCACAATTCCATTCTCCTTTGGCAACTTGATAAGTTTGGAATTCTTGGATATGTCTTTAAATGCTTTGTCAGGTACCATTCCTAAGACATTGGAAAAACTCTCATACCTTAAAAACATCAATGTCTCATTTAATAATTTAGAAGGTGAAATACCCAGTGGTGGTGTGTTTGCAAATTCCACTCTACAATCATTTCTCGAACAAAGGTTCATGGAATGCACATATCGAGGTTCTGCCGCGCTATCACTAACTCGGACATCAATCAAAGTTGAAGAAGCTTGTGCTAAAAATTGTTATTCCGGTGTTTACTTTATCCTTTCTGATATTCTTGTTTACTTCAATATGGATAATGAAACGACGGAAGAAGAGAAAGTCCAAAGACGTGGAAAAGGTACCGGAGGTCAAGATGCATCAATTAATATCTTATCACGAGATTCAACGAGCAACAAATTATTTTGATGGATCAAATTTAATTGGTGTGGGAGGTTCTGCTCGTGGTGCACAAAGGCACATTATCTAGTGGAATCGGTTGCAATAAAAGTTCTCGAATTTGCAACGGTATACGCAAGAGGTTTGATACTGAATGTGAAGTGATAAGAAATGTTAGGCACAGAAATCTTGTACCAGTGGTTACTACTTGCTCTAGCGAATACATTAGAGCCTTTGTCTTGCAATATATGCCAACCGAGTCTTCAGAGAACTGTTGTACAAAGAAGATTGTTGCTTGAACTCCTTCAAAGAGTTGCCATAATGCTTGACGTGGATGGTCGTTGAATATCAGATCATAGTCATCATACTCATATCGTTCATCGCGATCTAAAGCCACCAACGCCTTTTCGACGAAGAAACTGTGGAAAAAGATGTCGGGTGATTCTGGAATCTCCAAAATTTTAGTTATAAGCAAGTCAATGGCACATACCGAGACATTGGGCACTCTTGGATATATTCAGACCAGGTATACTAGTCTCTTTCTTTTTTAGTTATCGAAGACACTTTTTATTTCACAAAATATTGTTAGTACATAATTATTGTTATATCGGATGAGTAATGCTTTATCATTTTTCGTTTCTTTTAAGAATATGGCTCGGAGGGAATAGTGTCCACTAGTGGTGATGTTTACAGTTATGGCATCATGCTAATGGAGGTCTTGGCAATAAGAAGACCAACAGATAAAGAGATATTCTACGAAAATCTCTGTTTCAGAGGAGTGACAAGCATTTCCAAGAACTATAAATGGAAGTCAGGATGCCAAATCTTTTTCCCGATGAAGAACAAATCACTTCCAAAAGTGAATCGTATAATTTCATGATAGAATCGGGCTTTAGATTGCACAAAGGAAACCCCCGAATCAAGAATAACCATGAAAGATGTAGTCAAGAGGCTTAACAAAATCAAGAACACATTTTTGGAAATGTAGAAGTTAGCATCTCTTCCTGTGGTGTTCTTTCAGCGTTGCAAGTTAATATGTTGCTTTTTGGTTACGTGGTTTCTTTAGTAAAGTCGCCGCCTGTACTACTTAGAACCATGTATTGTTTGTACTTCAGAGTGTTGCATTTCCCACATTTTGTGATTTCATATTTGAGTGGTTTTGAAACTGTTTTACCTTTTGAACTGATTATGGTTTGAGTGCTTGAATAAACTAGAATGTCCCTCCTTTATTCACATTTTATTTCCGGGTTTTTAAATTAATTAATTAAAATATTTTATTTTACTACTATTATCGCTATTAATATCATTACTTTCATTTACTATTTTTCTATCAACATTACTTTCGTTACTTTATCACAAAATCTTTAATAGCTCATCATTGTTTCATTTTCGAATTTTGCACTCGTTACAATTAATCTTACTTTATTAAATCCTTTAATTTCTATTAATTACTATTTACCTTCGCATAATATACATTGTACTAGATATTAAATTAAAAGCCCAAGAAAAAATTAAAATTAAAAAGAAAGGCCAACAATTTTCAGCCAACTAATATGCCCAAAACACATAGCCCAAACGGATCCTTAATGGACCGACCCATCTAAACTACCCGACCCGGCCCTTTGTTTTTTTTATTCAATTTAATCCCTAATCCCTTTCTCCTTCTCCTTTCACCAGAACCTCCCTCTCTCTCTCTCTCTACCCGCTCCCTCTTTCTCCTCTCTCTCCGCACAAAAACGTCATCTTTCCCTCTCCATTATCGAAAGCCGAGACCACTCTTCAACCATAGCGAGTCAAACAAACCCTTTTCCGTGCAATCGGCTCATCTCTTTCTCTCTCTATTTCAGTAGAACCCGGCCCCTTTTCAACATCACGGACCTTGCCCTTCCATTTCTCACAAAACTTGTCCGTTTATCGCCGAACCATCTGTCGTTGACAGAGGAGATTCTCCCCCTTTTCGCTCCAAGACACGTTAATCTTCAAAAGTCAGAAAAGGGTCTAACCATTTTTGAGCAAGGTCCGAGTTGATCACGTGATTTGAAGCCCAACGTTCGGATTAACAAGATTTTGGACTCATTTTCGAATTTGGATTTCAAAAAATCCCGCCCAATCCAAATCGAAACCCTAGCCTTAAGCCTATAAATAATCACTTCTTCAGTCAGAAAAAGGAGAGTTCCTTCAGCTGCCTTAAACCCCTCAAAATACTTTTACAACTATATCGACTATCTCTGCAAAATTCGCGTCTGGCTTTGGGTTCGTCTCAATCTGAGATTTGAACCATTCGTCGTGTTCGAGTGCAGATTCGGGACTCGAAGTCTTCAGTTCGCTGCGCACAAAAAATGTAAGGACCCTTCCTTTGGTCTAGTTTCAGTACTAATTCGTATGTGGTTATATGTGATTAATTGTTATATTAAGCATGTTTAATAGACTTAACATTAGGAGTCTGTTTTTGTTAGTTTGATATGGGGTCTTATCTTTGATTAATGGTTGTTGTGTATGATTAATTTTGTTTGGTTTAGTTTCAGTTTTAGTATAAAGCTGTCATGTCTTGATTAAGTGTATGAGCATGTTTGTATGTTTGTTTAGCTTAACTGAAATACTAGCACATAATTAGATGTTTGCTTGAATTAATTTGGATATTAGCTTGTGCTTATATATGATTTGGTTGCTGGATTAGTGAACTAAATTAGCATGTTAACAACTTTAGTAATAGAAGACTGTTCATTTTAGTCTAAGTATCTATGTATTAGTAAATGATTTGGTTTTGATAAGTGTTTAGTGTCAATATAAATCTGTCTTGTTTAGTTAGTCTTCGGCATGTTCGTATTTGGTTCAAACGATGTTGTCAAGATTAAACATGGCCAATAGGGGCCTGAGTTCAACCACATTTGCTTATAACAATATGCAGCATCTCTGTTAAACACTGCTTTTGCCTAAAATGACTTAATTGTTAAGACTCATTCAATAGAAATAGTAGCCTGCTACGGAACAAATGTATATGTTTAGGTTGAAATCACAAGGTCTCAGCTGCATTTACTCTTTAACATAGTTAGACTTGTCATTTGTTGAATCCATGAACAAGTCATCTGCCATTGGCTTAGTTAATGTCTAAATAGATGGGGTGACCTGAGTTAGGTTTACTGCCTAGAGTTTTGACCAAATATATGCTTATGAGAGGCTGATTTGCTGTTGAATGCCAATCCCTGTATAACTTGACTAGTATCCTACCTTTAAACCTTTATGATTCTGTACGTGATAGGTTTTTAGTACAATGTATTGCCTGTTTGATACTCTGCTTACATGATTTAAATAGTCACAATGGATTAATCCCCATGTTTGATCCCTATTTTACTATTTGAGCCAAAAATGGTAACTTCAAACCCCTTATTGCTTTCCTCCTCCAAGTGAAAATAGTAACATGTTTTTTGTGTATGGTGGGCTAATATGATGTCCATGTTAGAACTTTAGAACTCGGATCCTATGCTTTTTCTCTAAGTATATGCCATGTCTAGAACTGCTAGGCTAAAATGTATATATGTTGGTCACATTCCTCCCCTTTGTGGCTGTTATTAGAATTATTTGTTGTGTTCGATCATTAGTCATCATAGCCTTACCCTTAAAAGAAACAAACAGATTCTCACCTTGAGCTGACTCTCACATTATGTGATTGGGCCGCGGCCATGTTTGTGGTTTAACTTGCTTTAAATATGAACATACATCACACTTGATAAAAGAATACGGCTGTTGCTTTCTTTAACCAGTTTGTTGACAAATTTGTTGGACTCTTTGAATTGGATGGAGTTATTGAACCACTGATGCGTTGCTGAGCTGGTTCAGTAACGGACGCCGCATTTTTTTATTTTATTTTTATTTTTATGAGTCTCATTTCCTCCACCTTTAGTGGTTGTATGTTGTTAAGGGAAATGATGCAGTTCATACGTTAGTAAGGAGAAGGTTTTAAAGAAAGTCGCCTCACAATATGTTAGAAACTCTAGTTTGCCTCTGTTGGAATTGAGTTGTATGACCTTAAAGCTCATTCCTTGCTATTGTCTGTTGGGTTTACCATGTTTAGCTATGTTGGCCGTATCCCTGCTTTGGCTTATCAAGTTTAATGTGTTGCCTAGGCTTTCTGTTCACTGCTGGGATTTCCCCTGTCTCTATTTCATTTTTTTTAACATACATGAAACCTACGGACCTTCTTTGAGTTTATATTTGTATGTCTAATTTTACTCCCTGATTACATTCTAATCCTTTTCTCTTTCTATTTTATGCATGAATATCGCGCATGAGTCCGGGGACTCGTCTTCCGCATTCGGTGTTGGGCCAAGGCCCAACGAAACATGCTCCACCTCTCTGTCATCCCTCCTCTGCTCGCAGCAAAAAAAAAAAAAAAAAGAAGACAAACTCAGACGGCCAACAATGAAGTGAACGATGGCGTGTTATCTTAAAAATGGGCTGACCCCATTCAAATTAATTTTTGTTTACTTTTCTATTTTCATTTCTTTTATTATTCATTTTATGCATTTGATTTGCGATTATATGATTAACACTTTAGCTGTTTATTTGCTTAGATTAGATGAACCTTAGCAGAATTATTAGATTAGTATGATGAGAGTTAATTTAGAAAAGGAACCAACAATTAATCCCATAGATTTCATTCCCCTTTTCGTGTTGAAATGATTCATAGTCTATAATATTTATAATGGATTTTCAAAATAGCACAACTATATATTTTGAGTTAAAAGAATTAAAATTCACTTTTACTATCTTAGAAGTTGGAAATGTCATCAATTTTTACATTAAGTTAACCTATTTTGGGAAATAAAGAAAACGAATTACTCTATGGATAATAATTCCATTTTAATTCCTTTCCAACATTTGAAATACGTATCCGTAAAATGACTTTTGTACAGTTTATATTGACATGATATTCTTTCTATAAAACCTTTAGACATTTATCAAATTAACTTTACAAACCCTTGTTTTAATTTGTCAATCCGTGTATTTTATTTCTTTCGAATATTCATAAAATATTGCATCAGTGGGGGGGTTTTCTTCAGTTTATTTATAATTAAACTCTTTATACAAATTATTTTTAATCTATATTTTAATCACATTATTACATTTTATTTTAAAACTTTAGCTATATTATTTAAACTTTATCACATTTTTTCAATCTTATTTTAAAATGGCATTCTATTTGAATCTTATTTAAACCCTTTAATGTAAGTCTTGTTTCAATTGGCATTTTTATTTGAAGTCTCAGTCTATTTTAAATCTTATTTAAACAACACTATTATTTTTAAAGACCTTAATAATGCTATAAACTACTTTCTTTTCGATAACACTATATTTACACTTAGCCTAATTAACTTTAAGTCCGGTCGGATTAACCATTGTTAATGGAACTTAGAGGATGCCTAATACCTTCCCTCTAGGTTAATTGAACCCTTACCTAGATCTTTTGGTTTCGTAGATTTAAAACAGAGTTAACTTTAAATAATTACTTTAGGTGTCCTAATTCACCGTAAATAATTAGGTGGCGACTCCTTAACTTTAAATAACCCCGGAATTACTGGGATGTTGTAAACTATTTTGACCTTGGTTAAAATAGGGTATGACACTCAACACTTCATCTCTGTAATCAAGTATTTTTCCAAACTCTTTTACATGATCACCCATGATCTCTAGTAAAACCTTAGCTCTAGCTCTCCTAACAGTGGACCTGCCAACATTACACTAAGTTCCTTCCTAATTGCCTCTTGGAGTTTGCAAATTCTGATGTTTGGTTGTTCAGTAATTCTATCTTTGTAGTAGGTACTTAGAATTGCACATATAGTTCCTTGTTGTTAGAACACATTTATGTTTAGGATGATATGTTTTGATTTGAAAATTCTTGGTTGAATTTTAGAATAAATTAACCAAGGACAACCATCCCTACATGTGACCCTCACCCTTGTAGGCTCATTGACAAACTTATCTAGCTGAATATGCTTCTGAAGTGAATGTATAGTCATAGCATCTCCAAACTCATTAATACTCTGAAAAATCATACCAAGCTGTCATACTACCTTCTTACATGAAAGGTCAAACCTTATGTATTTACTTTCCCTTCTAGGTTTTAAGGTTACCCCCTCCTCAACATCATCCTCATCAGATGTACAACTATATACATCAGAACTAAAGTAAAAAGGTTCATCACCACCCACCCTTCCTTCCAAACCTCTATTGTTAGGTTCTGTTTCATTAAATCCTATGTCTTGTTCAACTTCACCTAAAGGTACATCATCAGGGTTAGGTTGCCCCTTTTTCTCTCTTCTAGTCCTTCTCTTATAAGCCCTCATTTCAGCCCTAAATGTTCTAACTTCCTCATGTACATCAGATCCATCATCACCATCTGGACCATCAAATACTGCCACATGGTTAGATTCTACATCAGATTCAAAATCAGAATTTGTTGAGTCAGATTCCTCATCAACATGGTCACTACTTACTTGATTTACATTTTCACCATCTACAGGTTCAGTTTGTTAGGGTGAATTTTCAGCAGCTTTAGTTTGTGGGGTTGAAGAATTAGTGTGAAATTGAGAGGGTGAAGTAGTAGTGGCTGGAGTTTCAAGTGGTGTATTTTCAGTGGCTGGGGTCTCATTAGGGTTGCTTTGAGAACCATTTGGTTCACATTGGATACCTTCACCAACTTTATTAAAAGCATCACTTTTTGTTTGGTTGTTGGGAACAATATATTCCAATGGCAATGGAGGCATATGTGGTTCATCTACCATGTGGCAGACATAAACCTCCACAATGTCCCCATCTTTCAAACTTAGGGAAAGGTCAAAAATATCCTTGTCACTAAGTATATCTAGAAGAATGTCACTACCAGGGGGCTTCACCTTAAAAGCACAACTTGGACTATATCCTAATTCCTTTATGTAGTCACTAAGCTCAAAATATGACAACCTATCAACATCAACATCTAAGAATTCTATACAATTACCACCCTCATATCTTGGCACACCACTACCAAAATCAAATACCCCACCATAAAACCATCTCAAAGTAACATAAATAAAGTCAGCCATACCTGAAAGTTACAAAGCAACAATATTTAACAAAACCCCTAGCAAGAAAACTATATTAGTAGAGAAATATACTAAAAAATACACAAAAGAAAAAAAACCCTAACCTGCAAAATCGCGACTAATTCCTTTCTTGAGAAAATCAAACTTCACCCAAACTTGAGAATGCAAAAACGACCCTAGAATTCACTGAGTATTACGCGAATTAGTGTAAATGGTGGAAGATCGATTGAAAATTTTCAAGGTAATTAGTGGAAAATGGATTGAAAATCGAAGAGAGAGAGGAGTGAAATAATATTTTGGTTTAAGTTTAGGTGGGTAAACGGTAAATGGAGTGTAAAATGATGATTTGGAATTTTAAAAAGCGCGTTTACTACACTTCAGTTAAAAAAAATGGGGGTCACTAGATAATGCCCACTTAATGGTCACTAAAATACTGAAAAAATAAGACTGGGGGGGGGGGGGAGGGTAATAGGTCACCCGTAAAGGTTGTGTGTGTCATAATTAATCCGACTAAACGTTGAGGGGCATTTGACGATTTTCTCATATAAAGACTACAAGCATTAAATTTGAAATCTTTACAAGAAATAGAAGCAATAATGAAAAATGGATTAGAATCACCAGCTGAAAAACACCACTGCATGTCCTAGCCTACAAATTAGATTAATAGGAGTAACTTAGTTATCTAAGAGTGGATTAGCAGTCCTTTAAGAAGGGAAGAAAAGGATCATTTTTGGGATTTAATTATGCTAGTGATGATCCTCATTCTTCAATTATTATCTCGAGGTTTTCTTATTAACAACAGACAATACTTTGCACTAAACGATATAAGTAGGAATTAAAAATGCTATTGATCGATGATCTTGCTAATTCTTCAATTATTCACTACAAGAAAGAAGACATTTGGTAACAAATTTTTTTTTGTTGCCATAGATAGGTTATTGTTGCAAATAGTACTTTTGGCAATAACATTTTTTTTTTTTTCACACACACACACACACACACACACACACACACACACACACACACACACACACACACACATTGCAACACAACTTTTTTTTAGTGGCAAAAAGTACTTTTTGGAACAATAGTCAATACTATATGACAAGAAAAAAAAAATTATTTTTAAAATATTCATCATATATGCCAACAATAAAATTAAGTTGTTCTTAAAATATTGACATTTACTAACTATATTATTTTTATTGCCACAAGAGCTGTTGCAATTTCTATACTTTCTTGTAGTGATTATCTTGAGGTTTTATTATTAACAAAGACAATACTTTGCACTAAACTATATAAGTAGGAATTAAAAGTATGCTACAATTTGATTCCCCAAAGTTAGTTACTTAGTCTTAGTCTTTCATTATACTCCCTAAATACTTTATTTAGTCTTAGTCTTTCATTATCATTTAGCAGGTCGGTGAATTGTTTATTACAAACTGCATTAAATTATATACCCTTACTACTTAGTTTTTAGTTTTATTTTGCAGGTTCATAAGTAATTTATCAAATTAAAATAAGATGAGTTTGAGCTTGTAATGTTTACTTTTGGTAATAAATGAAGTCAGTTACCCAAAAAAAAAAAATGGGTTTGAAGAAATCAATATAGACAGAAAGATGGGTATGAATTGCTTATTACATACTTTCTAAAAATATATTCCCAAATTACTTTAACTAGTCTTGGTCTTTCATTATTGTTTAGCATGTCTGATGAATTGTTTATTACAAACTGCATTATACTGCTCAGTGGTTGTCTTTATATACTTTTAGCAGTAGGCTGACAAATAATTGATCTTCTTAAAATGAGATTAGAGTTTGAATAGATCGATATAGACAGGAAGATGCATGCGGTGCACTTACTTATTTGAGTTTGGGTCGTAAACATTACTTTGTCAATGATGAATTGTTTATTATGGTTCACGCTTTATAAAAAGTTGACCAATAAACAGGCCTCAACTGTAAATACATACTATATAAATCGCGACAATCAACTTTTCTTCTGTACGTTTCACCTTCTCATTATCACTCACATCTCATCAATACTAGCTGCCTTTTCCATTCACAAATATCTCTCAAACAATACTTTGTAACTATGGCTAACACACAGAAACTTCATGTTGGTCTTCTCGTAAGTCCAGGTTTGGGCCACATCATCCCGGCACTAGCCCTCGGCAACCGCCTCATCACCCGCCATAACGTCTCTGTCACCATTTTCGCTATCACCTTCGGTAGCTCTCCAGCGGAAACAGAGATCCTCACATCCGCCAAAAAGTCAAAGGTGATTGATATAGTTGAAATACCAGCTGTAGATATCTCGCACCTTATTGATTCCAAAACAAAATTGATTACTCAAATTTGCATTCTTGTACGCGAAACTTTACCTGTTGTTAAGTCTGTGATATTTCCTAAGAAGCATACTCTGGATGCTCTTGTCGTTGATGTTTTTTGCCCTGAAGCTTTGCCAATTGCAAAAGAATTTGGGTTACCCAACTATGTATTTATTCCAACAAATGCTTGGTTTACGGCTTTGACTGTATACTGTCCTGTTCTTGACAAAGAAATTGAGGGTCAATATGTAGATCATGATGAACTGTTGAAAATCCCGGGGTGCAAACCGGTTCGACCTGAAGATGTGGTTGATCCCATGGTGGACCGGAACGATCAGGATTATCAAGAATACCTGAAAGTACATGGGAAAGGGTTCTGTTTGTCGGACGGGATCTTGATGAACACTTGGGAAGATGCGGAGACCCGTTCACTCAAAGCGCTTAGAGAAAATGAAATATTGAAAGCAATCGTGAATTCACCGGTTTATCCAATTGGACCGTTAACGAGACACGACCAACAAATCATAGATGGGAGTGCTGATGATAGGAGTTTTGTGCTAAAATGGTTGGATCAACAAACTCCTGATTCAGTGCTATATGTATCTTTCGGGAGTGGTGGGACCATGTCGTCAAAACAAATAATTGAGTTAGCTTTGGGATTGTTGTTAAGTCAACAGAAGTTCATTTGGATAGTGAGGCCACCGTCGGAGCATCGTGCAAACGAGTCGTTTTGCACGACAGGAAAAGGGTATGACGGCACGCCTGAGTACTTGCCTGAAGGTTTTCTAACACGTACAAAAGATTTTGGGTTGGTGATTCAGATGTGGACGGATCAAGCGGAAATTTTGAGCCACCCATCAGTTGGGGGATTTGTGACACACTGTGGATGGAATTCAATTATTGAGAGTATAACAAATGGTGTGCCAATGATTGCGTGGCCGTTATACTGTGAACAGCAACTAAATGCCACTATGCTCACGGAGGAACTTGGAGTTTCTGTCAGGCCAAAGGTGCTGCCAACAAAGAAAGTTGTGGAAAGGGATGAAGTAGAGAAATTGGTGAGAACGGTAATGATGCAATGTGAAGAAGGAAATGAATTGAGGGAAAATGTGAAGAAACTGAAGATGAGTGCAGAGAAAGCAATAAGTGTAGGAGGCTCCTCTCACAATTCAATGTGTGAATTCCTCAAAGACATTGAGAAGAAAATTCATGGTTACAAGGAAAACATGTCTGAGGAAACTTCCTAAAAGGGGTAAGCAAGCATGGTCAAGCTGCTTAAGTTCATTAATGTTGTATTTTAATTTTTTTTCACTTTCTTTTGAATAAGCAGGCAAGAGATGATTGGTAATGGCTATATCTTTGCGGTGGATATTGGTCTATGTTAAGCTTTATATGTGATGTAATTTACAGTGTGGGCTTCTCTTAATATTTGTAATAAACCAAACTCATTGCTTGTAATGATATTTCTCCATTCACCCTTTGCAAGCAATATACTATATCTTTATAATTAATGCATATTTGTATGCGGTAAAAGAAAATTAAAGAACTATAAGCACTATTACCGTCTAATTAATGTATGTAATGATCTTGAGACAACATGAATGACTAAAATCAGCAAAAGGTTACAGAATTTTGAGTGCTTAATTAGCATATAGCATGAAGTCGGCAGCCATTTTGTAATTCTTAGAAGATTTAACTTATATATATTGATAATATAAAAAAGCTTTCCATTGTCAGTAAATTTTAGCATGTTGTAATAGGTAATATATATTATTTTCATTCTACATAGAAACTTCAAACTGTACATTAGATCTCAATGCGCTTTAACTAATTTGAGTACTTAACAGCGGTGAGTTCATAAGAAGCACAGGAATTGTTCAAACTGGTTGGTACTATAGGACATAAGCGTACATGGCATATAGAAAGGGCCCCAGTATGATACTCCTATCACATTTTATGTAGCATTATTTGATTGACCGCGTAGTTTAAGAAAGAACGACTGAGTATTGAAATTTAGGGTCTAAAACAAGTTATATATTTATGTGGCTATAAATTAGAGTATCTTATTAAAAGTAATTGAGGATTTTAAAATTAAAATTATTTCTAAATTAAGTGTGTCAGAGACGGGATGTTGCCAGCGTCAAAGAAGCTCCATTGACCCAACAAACAAACAAATTAGAGCGCATGAAGTGGTGTAGCATCTTAAAGTATGATGGGAAAAGGGTCAAATATACCCCTAAACTTTGCGAAAATGTCTAGATATGCCCTCCGTTTAAAGTTTGGCTCATTTGTGCCCCTGTCGTCCAAGTTTTGGCACATATATACCCCCGAAGACGTTAAATGCCTTGCTGGAATTTCCCAACCAAGTAATTTTTTTTTTTTTTTTTAAAATCTGAAATAGCCACATGGCATTTAAATTTAAAAGACCCTCCCATTTAACCCACCCCTCCAATACCCGACCCACAAAATAACCCGACATCGCCGGGTGAACCACCGTTTCTCCGCTCCACCACCACATCGCCGGCATCTCACCTTCCTCAATCAAGTTTCAGCCATAGAATCACCACAAAAACATAGCAAAACCACCGCCAAAAATAGCCACCAATGACGGCCGATTCTCCATCACCACCTGAAACCTCCATTGACACAGTCGTCAATTTTATTCTCCGGTTAAATTAGAGGTATTTCTAGTCGATTGATTCAACAGAAAACTACACCAATCCATTTCAATCAAACAAAAAATCTCAGCAATCAATTATCCATAGAAATCAAGTGAAGCATGACTCGAAATAGTGAGTAGGGTAGAGATGGACCTCAAGTTGCTTGTTACTTTGCTTCAGTGAACTAGGACCGTAGCTCGACTAGAAATACCTCTACCTTAACCGGAGAAGAAAATTGACGACTGTGTCAATGGAGGTTTCAAGTGGTGATGGAGAATCGACCGTCATTGGTGGCTGTTTTTGGCGGTGGTTTTGCTATTTTTTTTTTGTGATTCTATGGCTGAAACTTGATCGACGAAGGTGAGATGCCACGTAACGATGGAGGGCGGAGAAACGGTGGTTCACCCGCGATGTCGGTTATTTTGTGGGTCGTTGGAGGGTTGGGTTAAATGGGAGGGTCTTTTAAATTAAAATGCCATGTGGCTGTTTCAGATTTTAAAAAAACAACAATTAACTGGTTGGGAAATTCCAGCAAGGCATTTGACGTCTTCGGGGGTATATATGTGCCAAAAGTTGGACGCCAGGGACACAAATGAGCCAAACTTTAAACGGAGGGCATATCTAGACATTTTCGCAAAGTTCAGGGGTATATTTGACCCTTTTCCCAAGTACGATTGAAAAACAACTAGATACAGAAAGAACCAGCCTTCAATGAAAGGTCCCTTTCATACTTAGATTCCCACCTCCAAGTTGACAACTCAAGCAGCCTTAAAAGTCAGTTCCAGTGAGAGCAAATTCTGCAGGTCTTGCTGGACTCCAAATATGGCACTCCGTATAAAGCAATATAAGCTCGATTGAATTGATGAAATAAAAAAAATAAGCTAAGCTCTAAATTGTATTTATGTTTCGATAATTTCACACTGATACAATTTTCATATGATGAGCTAGCAGAGCTTGCCAAATACAGATAAACAGGTTCTATTGGTTCTTTGACTATGTCACATTCTGGATTTGTATGGCTCCAAAGCAGCTCTCAATAATCAACTCAATCATAACTTCATTTTAATGATCACTTGAGCATAGAAATGTACAGCTGAGACAATAAGAAACACCTAAAATTGAGTTCGCATTTATAGACTTTACAAGTGACATCCAAGTAGTATGGCGCAGTGCGGCCTATCTTACACACAAGAGTTGATGTCATGACTGGACCATAACTGGGAACTTCCCGGATATGAAGATATAAGAATTCATACATATTCCTAATCCTTCATCTAACTTTAATCTCATCAATAGCTCAAGCACGTGCTGCTTTTTTGCTCCCAAGAGTGAGCTCTAGGTCATCTACTGCAATTTCATGTACTCTCTCACCTTCCCATGCCATAACTTTGCCACATCCAAAATCAAATTCACAGCCACGCATCCTTTTAGCTGATTCTCCACAGCCAAACTCTACAATCCCATTCAAGGCGTTTAGGAGAACATTCTGTTGAGAAACCAGTTTAACAAGGTTAAAAGTAGGCGAAGTTGGAGCCACCATCCGGGAGCTAACCCAGTGAGCAAAATCAACAGGGGAGGTATCACACTCGTCACATTTCGGAATTGTAGCCGGTTTAGATTGTTGGCGGCGGTTAGGACTTGATGGTGCAGAAGCAGCAAACATTGGATGACAAAAAGAATGCAATGCACTCGCTGATAGAGATTCCCAGAGTGGTTTGGGCTTTGATCTCTGAGTAGAAGAAGAAAGAGGGGGGGGGGGGGGGTGACGGGGGCACTTTGAAGAAGAGGGATGGCGACTAAATTACGGAGAAAATAGAGTATATATGATGCGGGATTTCCCTCACACCTGTAGGACTCGGAAATGAAGATGATATAGAGTGGCCGTGGTAAGAAGGTCTTTGGGCGGGGAAGGAGGATGACATGGGGCTAGGCTGAACTGAAGAACATGCACTGATATTCATCGAGGCCAGCAATCTCAGAAGGTAGAGGCTTGCAGCCCTGAGTTTGAGAATATTAACAGAAAATTAGCATATAGTCAGAGTAAATGGTTGGAGCAACATTCCAATTATACTAGTAACATTCTTTCATCTAGACAGTTCAGTCCACAATTGATGGTATACACAAACATAAAATCAGAACAGATGTACAGAAAATCTATTGAAGCTGGAAAAGATTAAAGTCTTAAACTAGAGATCTGAGCAGAAATTTCAGCACTTAATAGGAAGCTAAGAATCACAGCAAATTGGGAAAGATATGCATTTCTCTAGCTCCACACTAGGGCAAATAGGAAAAAAAACTTCAAGAACTTGTTAAACTACTGTATAGCTCAAAGACATACCAAAACACAAATCAAAACATACATATACATAAAAGTTGGAAGTGGCAGATCCAAGATTTCACTCAAGTAGCTCGGAGAATCAACAAAAGCTGAATATAAAAAACAACTCGCAAGGGTGGCTCAGTTGGTTGAGCATGGGGCTTTCATAATGGAGGTCTCAAGTTCAAAACCCTCTGCCTACGACAGCAGGGGATTTGCCTTCTGGGTCGAACTCCTCACACCGGGCTTGCCTAGTGCGGGTTACCTCTCCTGTGTGGTTTGCGAGCTATTTCACAGGAGCTAGGTTTACCCTGTGCGCACCCGAATGGTAGCGGCTGCGGGTTCCCATGTAATCAAAAAAAAAAAGATGTTGTCCCTGGGAATCGAACCTAGGACACTTCCTGGACCGCTTAAGCTAACCTTTTACATTTGTTCGAGGTATTAAAAAGTTAATATATGTATATAAACAAAGAAAATATACCCTAGATATACAATGTAATTTTTTGCCGAACACCCTCCCCACCCTCTAAATCCACCCTTGAAAGTTGGAACCTAGAACAGAAACACAGCAAATCTTCAACAAAGAAATCTCACCTAGCAGATCGATCCTCGAAGTTATATAATAGAATTTCAATCAAACAGTAGAGAGAAAATAAAAATATCTAAGACCAGATTACCAAACTTTTTGTAACAAGACTCAATTCTTCATATACTTGATTTAAAAGATTACTACTACTTTTTATTTCACCATTGTAAATCCACCACACAAACCAACATAAAAATGTAAATTGGGAATGAAAAACTAAGAACATCACTAAAAAGTTAAGGATGTCACCTTGCGATAAGTAGTGACATCTTCTTCAACAACCCAACCAACTTGCATACAAAGAGCTTTCAAAACCTCAGTATTATCACAGTGTTTGGGAAGTTTAAAGTTACCCTGAGCTCTCAGACCAGCAAATATTTTGGCGGCTATAGCCCTTCTTCTTCGCTCTCTCTTCTCTTATTGTTTTCCCTCTCCTTCCACGACGGTAACCTCCCTGATGATCCGCCGGAGGCCGATATTCGATTTTTTACCGGCGACAGCTCTTCTTTGTAGTATTTTTACGAAGAGAAGAAGAAATGGGAAAAGGAAGAGAATGGTCACCAGGAGAAGAAAGATTTGTTTATTGGAAATGTGGAAGGGAGGATTGTACTACTTGCCTGGATTCTCTTTTCTTTCTCTCTTTCGTGTAGTTGACCATTAATAAAAGAGTTCTCTGTTCACCATGGACGATATAGGGATGATTGCACTACAGTATTATGAGAAATCTGTGAGCAAAATATTTCATATTTACATCAAATCTAAAATATTTAGGACCGTTTGGCCAGGTGAATTATTTACTTTTATTCTGAATTTTTTTCCACTATATTTGAAAATCAACATTTGCTTATTAAAGTTGTATTTGAAATTTGAAAAATACCTAAAGTCCTATTTTCACCTCTCTTTTTTTCACTTTTAGTTTTAAACCATTACGTTTATTTTTCTTTTTCAAATTTTATCCTAAATATTTTATTTTTATAAAAATGACCCCATTTATATCAGCCACCAAACTGTTGCATGCTCTGCTACCCATTACCAATATTCTGAACTTCATAGATCAAAACTTGACACTCTTTGGGAGTTGATCAATTTGAAAGAAAAATAAAATAAAATAATAAAGAAGAAAATTATAAGGATGACAAATTCGGACAAATTAGTCAAATTTGGGTAATTTACTAGTTTTTAAAATTCGGGGGTATAAATCATATTTCATATTTTTTTTAGAAAAAATACATTCAAACTATTAAATATTATTTACAAAAACTATTATCAAACACAAATCCGTCTTCAACTCCAACAACAACAACAACAACAAACCCAGTATGATCCATCTTCAACTTCAACTTTAAAAATTTTAAAAATATTTGGTTCTATGGCCAAACGCCTACTTAATACCTACGCAACTCTATAAATACAATATTTTTATGTATATTGTTTTTGTAGATTTTTTTATAAATTATTTATAGTAAAATGTTTTGTCTCATCATTTTAGTTCTTTGTTTTGGGTCGTTCGGGCGGTGCAAGGATGATTAATCCAACATTTTAAAGTTGTGACTCTGAAAAAGCATCTAACAAGTACCAGAATGGCATCTTCTATATCCATTTATAATTTGAGTATAACAAAATAATTTAATTCAAGAATTATATGAATTAATATGATTAAGATAACATTAAGAATGAACTACTACATAAAATTATAAACCTCCGCTCTTACAGGTGGCTTTCGCACGTGCAACATAAAGAGCTTAGGAGAAAGAAAGGGATAGGGACCACTTGCGTTGTTAGTAACAGCTAACACGTGAATTTGGTCTCACCTCATTATTTTAGAGTTTACCACACGCCGCTCCACCCCACAAGCCCACACCATAGGTCACTAATCACCATTGTTGTACCTATAGGTTGAAATCCCACTTCATTATTAAAAGTTGGCACGATCGAAAACATTGTCTAGTTGTCTAGTAATAGACGAATGAATGATTAATTCAGATACGATTATTGATTTCTCACATAATGTTTTATATTCTCGTCGGGAGAACTTTGAACACAATTATCCTTCATCAATTATGGGTGCTCGCAAAAATTCATACCACTAAAAGACTTGTACATCTATAATCAATTTGAGATAGTAAAGAGTTGATGCTTCCCATTAGATTATTCCAACTCCAATGGACTATAGCCAATACCAGTATATTATTTCACCTGTGGCTTAGTGTGGTAAAGTTTCACGGATATCTTATTTGGACATCGTTATATTTTTATGTGGTACGAATTAACTTGAATGGTGATTTCGAAATCCGCAATTATTGTCTTCTTTTTACCTTGATAGGAATGTACACCGCCACGTGGGTCACTATTATTTAATTCTTCTTCTTTTCACTTTTATTTGTCCACAAGGGATTTTGTATTCCTTAAAAAACAATACATGAAGTGTATATTTTATTATAATACTTATATTAATGATGTATAGATTCAATGAACTTGAAAATGAATTGATGAATGAGTAGTTAATGTTAAGGGTAAAATAAAAATAAAATAAAAAATTGTCTTTCTCTTGATATGTTAAAGTGGACAAGTAAAAGTAAAAATATATCTTTAGTAGACAAGTAAAAGTGAACAGAGGGAGTTAAAAATATTGTGTCTAAGCCCAAAAGCTGTTGTTTCCATTCGAGCCATTTCAACTTTTCTCTTGTTCTTCATTACCAGCAGAGCCACATGCAGAGTTGAAAGTTGAGATCGTGATATAACTAGATTGTCATATATGAAAGTCAAGCTCGGAAATCAGTTTATTGAAAGAAGAAAAATATCTCTTCTTGCGTCAATTTATGGACCATTTAAGACGTTGACGGACTTTAATTTTATGTTGGCTGAATTGCATGTTGAGCAAATGAAAGTTAAGAGTAGAATTTCTCCAAAAGGATATCAAATTCGAATTTGAGCTAATGTGACGGAGCTCGATCCATACTTAATAAAGACTCTCAAAGATGGAGACGAATGACGATACACAAAATTGGTCCGTAATGATTCGTGTATATTCAAGATGATATCTTAAATATATTGCTTATTGAGTGATTTTGGTCCTTTTATTAGTTTATAATAAATGGGTATTTTTTGTCTCTATCAAATATTTAACATTTTCTTTTTGTTAGATTTAATGAGAATGGTCAAAAGAAAAAGGATTTAACATGAACTCACATTTGGAGGTGCAATTTTTTGAGTTTCTAATATGGTCTATGTCTAGGGTCTAATGTAACTTTTTGAGGTATTAATAATTGGTGTATGGTGCAATGTGATGTTGTGATTTTTGAAATTTGACAAGAATTTTCTACTTTTTCCAGTTAAACCTTCTTTCCCGACGCTTCGCTACGTGGCGGCGAGTTTTGTCGAAAGATAACAGGCTCACTTTCGACAAACTTAGAGCGCAAAATTTCTCAAGAGTATATTTCAGAGGCCATTTTGAACCTACTCCAAACGATAAGGGACCTTTTTGTTATTTTATCCAAAGATGTGATTACTGAAATCAATAACCAAAAAGCTTCAGAGAAGCCTAAAATGTTGGCATAAATTCGTAATATCTCCTTACGAGCAGAAACAGAAAAATATTTTTTAGAGATACAATTAGCTTTATTAAAAAAAATTAAATTTGTCAAATTATCCATTTTTAATTTAACCCATTTCTCTCTCACGCTCTTCTTTGTTAATCCTATTATGAGATACATAATGTTTGGCCAAATGCATTAACTGTATAAAAAAAAATTCCTGATAACAATTTAAAATCATTTATCTTTTTACATTATATTAGACGCAAAGTTAATTTTCTGTCTCTTTATATAATTTGACATATAAAAACACTTTTTTAAAAAGTATTGGTTGTACATAGCTGTTAATCTAGTACTAACAAAAAGATTTTTAAATGATGTCACCAAACACAATAGGTATTGCTCCAAAGTACTTCATTTGAGAAGGAAAAAAAACATTTCAAAACCTGGTATCTGCAAGCCTTGAAGATATTTTAACTTATGTTAAGGACCTAAACATTGCATTGCAAATCTGGGATCTTTAATTGAATACTTATTATTTACTACTATATATAATAGCAAACTTAGGGACTTTTGTAATTCTCACAAGAATTTCTAAATTTTTTTAAATTTTTTTAATTAATTACTTTTAGGTCCTAATCTTATTTATTTAAGTCAATTTTTTTTTTAAGATTTACTTTTCAAAAGCTATCGAACCTCCTACCTCATTTTTCATGTTCTTTAGTTTTTACGTTTGGTGCTCGATATCCGCATTTGAGCCCAATTAATGCAGATAATTCGCACTGTACCGCCCTTATTCGAGGGACGTGCTCCCTCCAAAGATTTTTTCCATATCCATGTTCGAACCCCTAATCCCTAATTAAGGGAGGAGCAGCTCCATCCGCTGCACAAGTTAAATTATGTATTTATCTTAAAAGTTCATTAACTATGTGTAGATTATTTATTTATAACTAAATAACTTCGTAAAATTAGGATACATAACTTATAAATGTCAAATTACGGCTCCACATTTGATTTGAAGTAAATAATTTCATCAAAAATGGAAGTTAAAATATTAAAGGAGTGGAATGAAAATTTTGCTTTCATACATTGAAAATATACTTATATGAAATTTAATTATTATTAACGTAATTACCCACTTATGGGTATATTATTGTTGTTGTTGTTGTACACTTGTATTAACACAAATTATATTTCTTTAATTAAAATATCTACTTTTATATCTTGAAGCACGGGCCTCACATAACTAGTAATATTATAAATATCAATTAATGTGACGTTATTATTCCAAGGTTTAATTTTTGCAATGCGGTTGGAAGCCTCCAAATGTCAACTAAGAAGTAGAGGCGCAGTTAACTTATTACACGTCAGGTCTTGACTTTGTGAAAAACCACTCCAATTTTTGTCTTAAAAGATTTGCATAATCTCAATCCGTTACCAGTTCCAATCCAATCTCACCAAACTCACCCACTAAAACGTCCTTACTTCTTTCTTACTTTCCAAATTTATACTCATAAGATAAAAAAAATTTGCCCTGTCCTTTTGCTGAATCCTTTTCGTTTACGTATCTTATCAGATATTTACGTTTGATGGATGTACATATAGTATATGATACTATATCTATGTACTGTTTTATTTGATTATTGAATATTGTATGGTAAGTAGATCTCAAATCTTCATTTGGGGTTGTCCATCCAAAGATGGAATATTGCAGCAAATAAATAGTCATTGCTTAACGGGGCAGCAAAAGGTTGACTTTGGGATTGATTGATGGGGTTAAGCGCTAGAGCTTCCAGATTTCGGAATTCTGTTTTTCCAACTAAATCTCTGCTCCCCAGGCACCTTTCCACCATGAGGTCAGATTTCATTCTTTATTTGCATATTTATTCTACTTGTTTGTGTTTATGTTTCAAACGGGTTTAAATGGGATGAAACGATTATGTAGTGACATGACTATAGCGATCAGAGGATCTTATTAAGAATAAAATGAAAAGTTTAAAGCTAAAAGAGTTTCAAAATATAGAAATATATCACTCTTTTCGGAAATAAATTAAAAGAAAGAGTGTTATGTAACACATGGAGTATTTATTTATCACGTTGGACCTTACTCTCCTCTGTCAGCTTTTGTTTGGGGGATTCAGATATTTCTTCCGATTAGTATTGGATTAGTTGTTCCATTAAGGTTGCTGCTTCCTGTTATTTTCTTTTAGGTGTTAATAAGAGTTGATCCTTGGATGTTGTCCACGAGGTCTCTCAAGAATTGGAAGTTTTGGATGAGAGGATTTCGCTCAGTCAGTGAGACACTCTCTTTTAGTTGATAGATTGAAAGATTTGTATGTGAGATACCAATGTTGATCCTTAGAGTAAGGGGTGCGAATGAAAACAAAGGTAGAAGTTTTAATTGATCATTAAGTCTGGAGTTGATGAAGTTAATTGCTACCTAGGGAAAACAATTATCTCTTCATTAGTGTTTATATGGCAGAGGGAGTATGGAAGTAGAGCAAGTGATACTGGGATCAGCAGATAAGTAGCTTGCAAAAGAGGAAGAAAAGCTCTTACTTAGGTTTACCTGCCAAAGGGAAAGTTTCAACTCCATTTGAGTTGAAGTAGATGCAATTGTATTACGCAACTTTTTAAAGACAAAAGTGATCTAATTTACGAAATTCGGACAAACTTGTAAAACTAAAACACAAAATGAGTTTTAAACTGAAGGTAATTTGTCTTCAGGTGAGGAACACAATGCTGCTGCTTTGCTTGGTTAGTCACCATGTATCTTTCCTGTATCTGTTGAATGTTATAATCTTTCATACCACTGCTCCTCTGGGTCTTCTCATCAAGGGTAGAACATATTGCACTGTGATCCTGTAGGTAATCTGGTTTGATGTTTTTCAATGAGAAGTCAATGCAACATCTCCTTTGATGGAATTTATGGGATTGATTCACCTTCAGTATGCTGTTATAGAAAGGTTCATCTGCTTTGAACGACATTGAGATGGACAACCTCTTGATGTGTAGCTGAAACTGTGACTTTGGACCAACTTGAAAACCCCTTTATCCCTGAAAGAAATAAAGTTCTATCTCTTTCAATCCATTTGATTTCTAGGAGAAGATTCTTCTTATACATTTTAGTGTAGCATCTGCATTTCTACTTTAGATTTTAATATGTTGGCCCATTACAGAACAAGGACAATTTTTGGGATTTCTCTTTCCCTGATCATCATCAACATGGCCGCTATAATGGAGCGTGCTGATGAGAATCTCCTTCCAGCTGTTTACAAAGAAGTCAGTGAAGCTTTTACAGCAGGACCATCTGATCTTGGGTATCTCACATTCATAAGGAACTTTGTGCAGGGGATTGCATCTCCAGTGGCAGGTATTTTAGTTTTAAATTATGACCGCCCCACGGTTCTTGCAATTGGTATCCTCTGCTGGGCCCTATCAACTGGAGCAGTGGGTGCAAGCAAGTATTTTATGCAGGTTGCCTTCTGGAGAGCAGTAAATGGCTTCGGTCTGGCTATCGTGATACCTGCTTTGCAGTCCTTCATAGCTGATAGCTATAAGGATGAAGTCAGAGGGACAGGATTTGGGTTTCTTAATCTAGTTGGTACTGTGGGTGGGATAGGAGGCGGAGCTATAGCTACAGTTATGGCTGGTCATGAATTCTGGGGCATACCAGGATGGCGCTTTGCCTTTGTCGTGATGGCAACTTTGAGTACTTTGATAGGATTCCTTGTTTTCTCTTTTGTTGTTGACCCAAGGAAAAAAGCCAGCGTCCAGCATGACAGGTAGTTGCTTATACCTTTTGTTGGTGTTTCTACTCTTTGGTTTTATTTTTGAGTTTTCATTTCTCATGCTAGGGAAGAATTGAGAGAGAAAGGCCGCTCAAATAGCAATTCAATGTCAATTTGGATGGAGTCCTGGACAGCCATGAAAACTGTCATCAAACTCCAAACGTTTCAGTTCATTGTTCTGCAGGGTCTAGTTGGATCCCTACCTTGGACAGCCTTTGTTTTCTTTACATTATGGTTTGAATTAATTGGTAAGTGGCCGGTTTTCAAGAATTAGTATGTCACATTTTCTTGTGCTGATAGACATGTTGTTGATTCTTTGATGGGTGTTAACCGCATCAACGGTGATCATGAACTTATGATGCAGGTTTTGATCATAATAGTGCAGCAGCACTTGTCGGTCTATTTGCCGCTGGATGCGCATTAGGATCCTTTTTTGGAGGAGTAGTTGCAGACAAAATGTCTCGAATATACCCTCATTCAGGGCGTGTCATGTGTGCTCAATTTAGTTCTTTTATGGGCATCCCGTTCTCATGGTTCCTTCTTCGAGTTATTCCCCCGTCTGTAAGCAGCTATTCCACATTTGCTGTGACTTTATTCATAATGGGCCTCACAATCAGCTGGTGTGCGACTGCTACAAATGGTCCCATGTTTGCAGAAGTGGTGCCTTCGAAACACCGCACCATGATTTATGCTTTTGATCGTGCGTTTGAGGGTTCATTTTCTTCTTTTGCTGCTCCAATTGTAGGGATTCTCGCTGAGAAAATGTATGGTTATGATGCCAAGTCTGTTGATCCAATATTAGGGTCTGCAAGAGAGGCTTTAGCACTGTCAAAAGGCCTCTTTTCAATGATGGCTGTGCCTTTTGGTTTATGTTGCTTGTTTTACACCCCTTTGTATTGGACATTCAAGCAGGACCGTGAGAATGCAAGACTTGCTGCTGCAAAAGAAACAGAGATGATATGACAATCCCACGCTTTTCATTTCTTTGTTAATTCTTTCTTCTTGGATTCATTGGGCCCATCTGGCAAGTTCAGTTCATTTGGATTTGGAGTTTCTCTCTGTGACCACTTTGATGAAATGCTGCTGCACTACTGTAGGCCAAAACAACAGTGTTCCCATCTAATTTTGCAGAGGTGTCATCGGTGGCAACACCAGGACAACAGATTAAGTCTCCATTTCACTAATCTCACCTAACAGATCATACTCAAAAGTCAAAAATGTATTGGTGCTGAAACAAGCAGACGATTTTGCCGTACAAAGATATGCCAGCCATCAGGTAGTCCAACACTGAAGTAGCTGCTTGTGCAATGACAGGCTAGAATAGAGCGATGAGGGACAGGGTTTGCCTGTTTGTCTATGATACATGTAAATCCTTCCATTTTTTGAAGTTAGAAGAAAGCGACAGAACTATACGATCCTGTTGGTGTTACATCTAGATATTGAAGTTGAAAATTTTGATATAAATACTAAGCTCTAACATGGCATGTTACGCTCTTGCAATTTAAACGGAAGTTAGATAGTTAAGTTTGTTCCAACTTCTCTTCTACATGGCATAGCAAAGTTCTCTCTTCTTAGACGCTGCATTTGTCATCCATATTGTCTTTCCATTGGTCTTCTTTGTGTTCATGACATGCTGTTCAGCAACATAACAACCATTTCTTTTTCCAGATGGAAATGAGAAGAACTTCCAACTTGAGTACTAATCAATTAGTATATCTTTCTTTGGTGTCCGTCACCGGACCAACGTGCACTCTTGATGGATATCTGTTACGATCAAGATACAGATAAAACTTTATAATCTTTGTTAGGTACATCGCTGGCTAGTTTTCTCATTGGAGCAATTCACTTCCTATTATATGTTCAATTAGTAACGTAAGTTTATCGTTCAGCCAAGAAGCAGCACCAAGCAGACATCAAGAATGAGAAAGAGAAAAAAAAAAAAAAAAAAAAAAGGAGAGCAGATTTTCCAAATACCTAAATAATGCAATTTATTTAAAGAATATTCGCAGATGGATCCATGTCGAAGTTATAGCTAAAATTATATACTCCATGAAAATCAGACACTCAATAAGATGGCACAGCAAGTTTGCGGACACAATATACAACCCAGCAAGCCTCAAAATGATACAGCATCTGATCCAAAACACTATTGCCAGCATCAGGACAGCAGGCTACACGCATCACGTGAAGCTTATATTGCCCACAGTTCCACCATGCATAGCCTTTTTCACATTTGATTTAAACAACTCAGGAGTATCTCTCAACACAGCAGCAGCCTCGAGATTAAGGGGATCCTCATGGTTTGGTTCCTGTACAGGTGTTGAACGGGATAAGTTGACTTTATATTTGTTGTATATATATGTGACAAACTAAGATGTTGCAGAGAAGCATAAATACCGTGAAAAGAAGATATAATCCGTAGATAATCGTGTTAATGTTGAGAACAGGCTTCCAATCTTCTCTAAGTACGTTGAGGCATACATTACCCTCCAAATCGATATTAGGATGGTATACCTGCATCTCACACAGAAAGCTCATGAGAATAGTGTCTCTGGTGCATGTCAAAAAATATATAAGTGGAAAAGGAGGAAATATAGCTGTACCTTGGTCTTGCACTTGACTTTTGGTGGTTCATGTGGATAGATTGATGGAACCTGGAAAGAGAATAAAAATTTTCCTCCACTGCAACAACAAAACCAGGTTGTTTGGATGAGAATCGACATGATTGTGCAGTAATTACATTAACTGGAAATTGAGAATGCAGAAAACTAGAATGCAGCCGCATGAAACAACTATGCTTAACACATACAAGTTCCAAACTCTATATTAAGGGGGGAAAAAAGTATCAGCCGTGCAATAGGAATTACTTACACATAGTATCCGCCATCTGGCTGAATTTTAATCTCAAAGTTCATCAGCTTATCCTTCCCACCTGGAAATGATATTGTACAAGAACGGGGCAGGTTCAGCTCGGTAATGTCTGCAAAAAGTGAGTTGAAGTGGGTAAGTCTCAAGTGAGAGTGCTTTACCATAAAAAAGATTGAAAGGAAGTTTCATATCCCTATGATTTCAAGAACTATGTGCCAACTAATAGAGCATCTAGCAAATCTTTCAATAGGGTGTTTCTATTGGATCTCCTAAAAGGTCTTGTCTGATTTAGTACATCTAGACTAGGTCTAGCCACTAAACTATCAATTGTCATAATTTTTCCAATTGAACAATGTATGGAGTTCCTTTTCTCCTCTGAGAAAATTTTCAAATTCATTTATATGTTCTTTCATCCTTATGTTCATGTTAATATCACCCAGTTTCTAGGTACTTCCATGCTGATTGCTGCATCAAATGCCATGTTGCTCCGATTGCTTATTTTAATTTTCAACAGAACCAATGCATGATGCTCAAATAAATTACTCCAAACAAAATTGCAAAAGATATTGCAGAAACAACATAAAAGAGTAAATAGACCAAGCAAAAAGATAATGTGATCAAAACCTTTGCGTAGACGCAGTTCTCCAGCAGTCTGTTTGTTACCAGGACCCGCACCATTGCCATTCGCATTGTCCTCTTTTTGCTTCTCTTTTACTTTGAACAATCTGATCATTTTTCCTAAAACAAATAACAATCAGTTCCACGAGCATATTTTTCCAGAAATAACTTGAATAGTGGAAAAGGAGTTCACACACTGTATTTTTGCAATGGATATATAAACAATGGCAATGATGAAAAGTTAAAGATGTCCAATTTTGTGTAGACCGCCATCTCTACTTAGGCAAAGTAGGGAATTTATACCCGTCATGAATAACTTGTCGAAACCCCTTCAAAAGAAAAATAATGGAAAGGACTCCTACACGAAGAGCAATGTATTTCTAAGCATATGTTACTCTTTTACTCTTCTAGTAATATAATGCTTAGACGATTGAAACAATGGTATATTAACTTAACATGAACAAGTTCATGGTTTCGTATATACCTTTCCCGAATATATGATTGGGGAGACTCCTACAGCATAATTCAATGTACACACTTATTAGGGCAAACTTCTTAACTTTGTTTACAAATCAAGGTTCAATTTTTTCTCAAAATTTCCACTCATGGCGGTAAAGATCAATGTAGCTATCAACAAAACCATTACTAGAGTCCTAAATTATGTGGAAAAGGGATTAAAAATTAAACAGATAATTAAAAACTCAGTCTGATGTCAACAACATAAAACAAAGAACCAGTAAAGAAACCAAAACTTTTTCTATAAATATCCCCAATTCAGTATTCAGTTAATTATCCAAGAAAGAAACTAACCCACCCCCACCCCCACCAAAAAAAAAAAAAAAAAAAAAAAGACATGTACACAACATAAAGGGTGGCTAAAAGTTCAATCTTTAAAAACAAGAACATAACGATGAAGCCTAACAGCAAAAGGGGGCGAATGTTAGTGACATGCAAAGAAAATTCCAGTTATCAAGACTTGGCAATGGTGAAAAAAAGAAGACACAAATCAAAAACCCTTAAATCCAAGAAACTAAACAGTGAGATCACAAACACAACTGGAACATAAAAGAAAAAGAAAAGAGATGAGTGATGGTACCTTTTGATTTTTGAAGAAAGCGCAGAGAGAAGTGAAAAACCTGAAACGGAGAAAAGTTGTTTTAGGGGAAGTAGAAACTGTCCATATATATAGCACACTGGTTTCTTTTATTCCCACAATCCCAAGGACACTCAAGAACTTGTAGCCTTGGGCTTTGGTTATAAAGATGTTTTCAGACCGCAAGGAAAAATTTGAGTTATGTTCCATATTGGAAAAGGAATATTATTCAATTCGACACTATTGGGAAATTTCAAAGGTTGAAAAGATTATTGGTATTTACTCCCTCCGTCTAAAAATACTTGTCATGTTTTGCTTCTTGAGAGTCAAGCTATTTGAAATTTAATCAATATTTTAAGATGTATTTTTTCACCATATTGATATGAGAAGAATTACAATTTATTTTGGAGTAGTTTTTTTAATCTTTTAATTATAATTATAATTTTAAAATATTAAATTAACATGATCCAATTTAGCTTTGAAAATTAGTTAACTTAACTCTAGAAAAGTGAAACGTAATACTCACAATATCCCAATTTATGTGATAGAGTTCAGATTTCGAGAGTCAAATAAGAAAATCATTGACCACGATTTATTCGTATGTCCTTTAAATATTTTAAATTGTTAATTATTGTGATTTATATTATTATTTTTATGTAGTTTATAAATATGTAAATTATTTTTTAAAAAGTTTAAAGATTGTATGTCTGAATTCACGATCAAAATAAAGAAATTTAACTTTCGAAATTCGAACTGTATCGCATAAATGGATATATGGAGTAAATATACTGGTACGGAAGAATTAGCATGTTTTAATCCTTTTTAAAGTAGAACGGTAAAATCAGATCTTGTTTACGCACCTTTTGATGACTTTTTATCATATATTTAGATGAAGATCAATTCCCGATGAAAATCGAAAATGATTTCTTCTCATTTCAACGGTATTGTTGCATGTTTCTTCCCTTGAGCAACGTATATTAGAATACATGAGCACAATATTTTCAAAAGGACTATATAAATATTATTTAAAAAAATAAGTTGAAGAAAAAAAAATTATGAATGTTGATCATGTATAGCTAATTAAATAAAGGAAGTCTGTCTCACAGAATTCATTTCTCTCATTGGGATTTTGATATATAGTTATGTCACTTTGCTCATAGTGTATATCCTACATAACACCAAAAGCCTATATTGCCCACAGGTCCTAATTAATTTTGACTAGGTTTACTTACAGTAGTAGAGATCTACGCGCAAGTATCAACATTGTGCACTTGAGAATCTCACTTTTGTCTTGATATGATTGTTTGTGTGAGTGTGAGAATTCTCTCTTAAATCTAAGGGTATCATATACTCACATCTAAGACTGGAAGCGTGGAAGTCATGTTTACATTATCTTGTGTTGAATTTATATATAGTATAAAGCTAGGCATAGTGTCATGATCCAAATTACGGATCGCGCGGGCACCTCCCATATTATCACCTAGTAGGCGAACACTTACCAATCAACCCATGATTCATAAATCGTCTTTACAAGCATGTAACCGCTAACACAAGTACGAGGTGGAAAACATCATAACCCTTTTCATAAAATCAAGAGAAATTTTTTCCAATTTTCGGAATCTAGTCTAGACATGTACAAGAGCTTCTATAATACAAGGAATAGACCGAAAATAAAATGGCACAGCTTCTTCCTGGAATGAGATGAACAAAGCTGTAGGGAGATGTCCGTCAACCAACTAGTGAAACCTTCAGCAATAACCTAAAACATACCTACACTCCTAAAAGGCATGTAGCAAGAGTAGTATCAGTACACCACACGTACTGGTAAGAATCATAGGCCGACTATGATTAGTTTACGCAGTATAATGTAAAATTAAACAGAATAAACACTGAAACATTTCGCTTTTACACTGTTTAAGGCATAAAGGGTACTACGAACTCGTTGGTGCTCTTTTGGACCATTTTTTTTTTTTTTTAAAGAGACGCCATCCAATTTTAGGAAATTAGGAAAACCGAGGGTGAAGGGTTTATTCAAATACCATGAAAAATCCTTCGTAATCCAGAGTTTTAGGTAAGGGTTCTGATCCCCTGGAGAAGGTGTTAGGCACCACAGTATTAAGGATCCGTACTATACAGTTGACCATCGAATTCCAATGTATGAGTATTTGCATGAACTATCTGTTTCTGTTTATTCTCGCAAAAATCTTGTCATTTTGCTTGTCATTTTGAGAAAAGAATTTGAACACGTGCCCTTTATATATAGGGTACATGGATTCGAATTGATAATATCCGAATAAAATAATCTCCCTTAGTACACAAGCATGATGTATTTTTGTTTTGGAAAAATGAGTATAAAGTTGTCATCTTTGACCAAACAGAACTGCCCTCTTAATTCAACACTAGAAAAGACCAGAGCATATATTTTTTCTTTGTGATTAATGTGTTTCACTCTTGCAACATTCTGTGGTTTTGAAATATCGTTTTATTTAAAATTAAACCGTTCAAAATAGTCTAGCTAATTATCTATTTAACTTTTTCAAAATCATTACGCTAAATCCGGATTTTTGAAAATGATTTTGGGGACTTAAAGTCAATCTAAACAGCATAAGTACCGTTATGCTAAGACTACTAGTTCATACGATAAGGATTCCACTATGACATGAGTTTTTACAAGTTTTTGTACAAATACACACAAAGCTCAAGATGAAGGAAAAAACAAGAAAACAAAAAAAAGGAAATGGAAAGGCCAGGGGCGTACCAAGCCCCCTAGTTAGCCATTTTCACCCAGGGTTGGGCCTTCTGTGCGCCAAGCTATTTAATTTTGTCTTTGCAGACTCGATAACTTTGGAGAAAGAATTTTTCTTATTGGGCCTCAGGCTGACCCCGACCCGAGTGGTCATATGGTGAAGGGAAAAAAGAAAAAAAGGGAAACCGATTAGTTTATAATTTTTTGAACTCATCACACTTATAACTTACGCACACATATATATCGAAACTTCTTACAAGTTACATAATTATGGCTTTTGATTACACTGTTGGTTTTACTGGTCAAGTCCTTCGCAACACAAAAAGGAGAACGATATATATATATATATATATATATATATATATATATATATGTATGTATATTTGCATATACATAGTGTGTATATATATATGGAGGGTCGAGGATAAATGGCCCAAACTGAAAAATGCCAATTATTAACCAATTAGGACTCAATTAACTTAAAACATGACTTGTTAAAACCATTTTGCAGATATGGCCCCAATAATTAACCAAATTAATTATCAAGACAATTTATTAATTAGACAACTATGAAAACACACAGAATCAGAGTTTGAGGGGTAAAATGGTCAGCTCTTTTAATTACTCAAATTACCTTGGACAATAGAATAAATTATTCACTAATCTGATTTTTCTTGATTTAATCCATTAAGTAAATAATTATTCAAAAAATTGTTTTGCTTTTGATTATTTTCAATAAAATATTCCATAAATGTCATATAATATCAATTAATTTTCACACAATTCATAATGTCCTCAAAGTCTCTTTATCAATTTAAAGGGGTGAAATATTATCCCAACTAATTTTTATAAAAATTATTTAGACCCTCTAAGATGCACAACTTATTTTATTTGTCATCCAAGGACTCTGAGTAATTAAAATAAATTACGGGAGGCCAAAAATTAGGTGTCAACAAACACGTATATTAATTAACGATTACTCTTATTACCTATTCCCACTAAATAACAATGCACCATGACATTACTCATAGCCTCTCTGTTACTATCGCTTATTCAATCCCAGGATAAGGAATAACATAACCCAACGGCCTAATGTATATCTCAAACTCTCAGACATTCATACCACGAAATAAGAAATTCGGACAACTTTTCCTACCGTAACTGATTTCACTCCCCCTTTATTTCCACGATACAAAGACTTATTAATTAACTGGCAAATACAATGGTAATACGATTCTACACATCCCCCAGCTACTATCTACTTATATATTATTCCTTACAACAATTTTCAACAACCCATGAACAACGGAACTCCCAATTTAAGTAGCCATTCTTAGCCTTTCCTGACGTAAACATTAAATGCAAGGGAAACCGCAATTACTTTAATACCAAAAGGTTCAACCCTTGAAATCTTGAAAGTGAATCATGCCTTGATGTAATGCCATAAGACTCACGCACCCCATCAACAGAATATATGTATATATATGTAGTTATATGCAAAAAGGAATTAATTACGGAAGTACAACGAAATAAATGTAATCTCTCACCAACCATGTACACATATGCTAAATGGTAATATTTTCCCCAAATAGCCTACTGACGCGGAGGGGACAGCAGGGTCTATGTACCACTCTTTCCCGGAAGCGAACCTTGAATCCATGAGTTCCACAAGGGCTACGCTACATCGCCGCATCAAATGTGCCTTACGTATATGTATATGTTCCATCTTCAATTTTAATCTGTATTATCAGTAATTTGCATTACAAGCCATTTTCCACAATGTCTTAGCCGAACATAATCAAATCATAAACACAAAGTGATGCCAGAATCTGTGATGTTCCAATCGAATTACCACTAGTATTCTAGAACTCGATATTAATCATGCATACCTACAACGGAAGTTACTGTAGTGAAGTACGCGCCACCTAACATATCGTAATCTAACCTATCTTTGAGACTAATCTATCAACGCATCCAGGCCAACCCTTCCTGCTCAATGATTAGCTAATCATATGCCCATTATTACCCCTTAAGTTTATTAATCACACTTTGCACATTAAATGCAGAGCAAACAATAACCTAGCCAAACACAATTTTCAAATGTATTTTATTTATCTTAAAATGAAAAGGGACTTAATTGATCTTTTTAGCTAAACAGAAATTTGTCTTCATAATAAAGGAGACCCCTTTCCATTTGTCAATTCACTCCCGTAAAGTCAAATTAACTGTGACCATTTCTCTGTCTCACAACTCAAGTAATGTTACTCATCATATTCATCATTTGTGAATAGTCATTAATTTATTTAAGTGAAAGGACCAATTGTAAAAGAGATTACTTGCCGCTTTGCAAGGTTTGGTTCGCAAAGAAAATGACCCTTGAGTTATTGTCGTCACTTAGTTGTTTAGGGATTGTGCTTGGTTTGAGTGAATGAAAGAATGATGCCTTTTTAGTCTATTTACGTGTTGTGTTCTCTTCCTTGAAAATGGGCATTGCTTGGAGCCCACTAAACATCCACCTAGTCTAAAATAAAAGTCCACATCTAGTTATTAGGAAAAGTGGAGTACAACCCAATGTAAAGTTAATGCTAGTGCACCTTCACTTAGGATATGGTTAATTTATACTTCTACATAAATTATCTACATGCATTCAGGTACTATACCTATAAATATTATCAAGGGATACGTAATTATATGAACCCATAAATTAGTTAAACTCTAAAATTCAGAAATTACTCAAAGATCCACTATAAAAAAAATTATCAGTCATGTTATATTAACTTAATCACTTAACCACTTTGTGTACTTACAAAAATTTATCACTCCGTCAAATACTTTACTTACCAACTTATTCCTTGTATGGGTGCAAATAATATTCGTATGAATAAACTATTCATACTCAATAAATAAATATATTTCAAAAAGTATCCGCAATTAAATTATCGTGCCACCAATTCCCACAAGTCAAGAATACCTTTTAAAATCATGGAAAGGGTATTTTAGCAAAAAAGAGTCCAAAAATGCTTAACGACCAAACAGGTTGTTACAACGTATTACTTATGGGAACATAAAATGAAATGCTCAGTTTGAAAATTTTGAGTTATTTGTTTTGCTTGAGAACAAGCAAAAGTTCAAATTTGGTGATTTTACTAAGTTGGTAAATCACTAATTTATTTGTGTCTTTTTTTGTGCTTCACACTTTCTTAAGGATAATTTAATAATTATAAACTAATTTGTTTTGATGAATTTCTGGTAAAGAAACATACAAGAATGAAGATGGATAAAATAGTCCACGCGGGAAGAAAAAGGCTTGGAATGAAAAACTCGGAACTTCCGGGTGACAAAACAATTTCCCAACTTCAGAAGGAAAGAAAAAAAAAAAAAAGAAAAATCAAAATATGATAGCTTCATTTGCTGGTAAGAACCAAATGTATCCTAACAAATGGCTATGGTAAGAACTCACTTGCCTCACGTTTTTTGTTACATATCCATGAAACACGAGTGGAGAAAATGGAAGAACCAATAAAGCTCATACTGTTCTTTACCCAAAAAAAAAAAAAAAAAAAAAAAACACTTACACTGTTGTAGCCAATCGTAGGACCAGATAGCCACTAACCCCACCATAACCGATGCTTCACCGCTTTTTCTCATTTAGCCAACTCTATATAAATTTTTGCCACCTACAAACATTATTTTAGTTATATCTATTCCATAATAAACGCTATCTTAAGAAAAAATAAATATATTAAATCAATAATGAACGCCAAGTTCTTACTAAAAAGATCCCTACAACAACAACAACAACATACCCAAGAGTAGCCCCACAATGTGGGCCCTGGAATAAGGTAGAATGTCTGTCGCAGCATCTTATCCCCACCTTATTTACTAAACTACCCCATATATAATAAAAATAAATTATTTTTTTCCGATTCTTGGTACGCAAGTCTAGGAATCCTTTTACGTTGTAATCCAATAATACCAAGTTCTTAGCTTCTCCAATCATCATTTAGATATTCTTTAACTTGTAAGCATTTTATCTACGATAGAGTTGGAAAAAAACTAAATAATTTACGCCTTAGCTTCTACGTAACACTTATTACGATAATTTTTTTTTAGTTAAGATAATACTTATTATAGAACGGAGAGAGTATTTTTTAATTGAAAATACGTATACTTAAAAAGTCCTTGATTTTCTTGCCAAACTACTAAAAATCTCAGATCTCAAAAAAAAAAAAAAAAAAAAAAAAAAAAATTAGGAACTCAACTGCCTAAACTGGACGTTAAGAACATGTTTTCTTATAGGTGCAGTGTGTGTCTACATTACCCCGTGGACCCTTGATGTTGGGGTCTTTAATGCTGGTTTTGAATATCCTATTCTATTTCTAGTCGTGCAACATCCTCCTCCTTCTTCATCTCTCTTTCTTGTCAGAAACCCAAATAATTGAGAAAGAAATTAGATCCAAAGAATGAGTCTTTCTACAGCAATTACAACTTGGGGTCACACCCATTATTCCCTTTTTGACGTTGGAAATAACGGCAGATCCAAATTTTACTCTCACAGATTCTTGCCTCATCAGAAAGTCAAATTCTCCAAGAACCCTTCTCTTTCTGTCTCAGCTATCCTTACCAAACAACAAACTGATGCAACAAAAGAGGAAACCAAGAAACAAGCAATGGAGTTCAAAGAATACGTTCTTGAAAAGGCTAATCTTGTCAACAAAGCTTTGGAAAAAGCAGTTTTGCTTAAAGAGCCAATCAAGATTCATGAATCTATGAGGTATTCTCTTCTTGCTGGTGGGAAAAGAATCAGACCCATGTTGTGTATAGCTGCTTGTGAGCTTGTTGGTGGTGAAGGGTCCACAGCTATGCCAGCTGCTTGTGCTGTTGAAATGATTCACACTATGTCTTTAATTCATGATGATCTTCCTTGTATGGATAATGATGATTTTAGAAGAGGGAAACCTACAAATCACAAGATTTATGGTGAGGATGTTGCTGTTTTAGCAGGGGATGCACTACTTGCATTAGCCTTTGAACACATTGCTACTCAAACAAAAGGGGTTCCTTCTGATAGAGTTGTGAGGGTAATTGGTGAGTTAGCTAAGTGTATTGGTGCTGAGGGATTAGTAGCTGGGCAAGTTGTAGATATAACATCTGAGGGTATTACTGATGTTGATTTGAAGCATTTAGAGTTCATTCATTTGCACAAGACTGCAGCTTTATTAGAAGGGTCAGTAGTGTTAGGGGCTATATTAGGAGGGGCAAAAGATGAAGATGTGGAGAAGTTAAGGAAGTTTGCAAGATGTATTGGGTTGTTATTTCAAGTTGTGGATGATATTCTTGATGTTACAAAGTCTTCTCAGGAATTGGGGAAAACAGCAGGGAAGGATTTAGTTGCTGATAAAGTAACTTATCCTAAACTGATTGGTATTGAGAAGTCTAGGGAGTTTGCTGAGGAGTTAAACAAAGATGCAAAAGCTCAGCTTACTGGATTTGATCAAGAGAAAGCAGCTCCATTGATTGCTCTTGCTAATTATATTGCTTATAGAGAGAATTAAATTGTAACAACAGGATTCTCTGTGATTCCTGATATTACTAAACAATGAAAATATGAATTTATGGTCAATTTGTACATTTGAAGATTTTGAAGTTAGTACAAGGCGACGATAGGAGTCAGTAAAGATAACTTCTAATATCTTGAATGAACTAATGGCCAATATACATTTATATTCTCCTTCACCCTAAGAATGTCAATTTTTTCAATTGAAGTCTGGGGTATAAATCATTATTCACATCATTACTTTGTCCATTGGTTGTTGACTCTATTTCTTGCGTTTGATATAAGGAGCACCATTTTCTACTAGATTTCTTTCTTTTGGCTGTTGCAGCACTTCTGAGATATGCCCATTTTTTTAGTCCAAAGTGGACCTGTAATTGGTCAGTAAAGATTCTTCATTCAAATATTTCTGCATTTTTGTCATATATTGGGTGCCTTGTCAACTTCACCTACTTCATTCAAACTTGAGCTTTTATAACTTATTGAATGTGCTAAATAATTTTAACTTACTTTCCAATTGGATCTGCCTGTTGAATTTTCTTTCGTGCCTTTCACTTCAGAAAACAATTTCCTTGAACTCCTGCGAGTGAGATCATCAAGTAGCTTAAATCTTCCAATCATCCTCTAAAGGTAAGAACAGAATACCGAATAACTCATTTATAGCAGGGTCCCATAAATTGGCATTGTGGTCCCACTCTTTATATCTGAAACTCATCTCATTAATACTGTAATACAAAATTAGGCCAAAGTAGCTTCTACCCTGCTGCTTTGGCCTGAATGCTTGTTCCTCAGTAAATCCATCATATTACAGCAAGTTAAATAGTAATTCACCAGATCAGTGACAAAAGTAAGCCGAGTTCTCAAGTTTAGAGTCATGTCTATGCTAATAGGTGTAATCCACAATCTTGCAAGAGGTACTCCAAATAGATCCAGATCTGCAGGAACAAAGTTGCTTCTTTCTTCAGAGGAAACACCAGAAGCTCTATTGTTCCTCCCAAAAGCAAGAACCTTTTGTAATAGCAAAGATGTTTCCAAGAATGAGGCTGAAGTTATCAAACATGAAAACACATTCAGACAAGCTGGTGTATTTGATTTCAAAAGTTACATGCTTCAAAAGATCAAGTCTGTCAATAAAGCCTTAGATGCTGCTGTCCCAATCAGAGAACCAATCAAGTTCCATGAAGCAATGAGATATTCGCTCCTTTCTGAAGGTAAGCGGGTTTGTCCTGTACTCTGCATAGCCACCTGTGAGCTTGTTGGTGGCCAAGAATCAACAGCAATGCCTGCTGCTTGCGGAATGGAGATGATACATGCTATGTGTATGATGCACGACGACCTTCCGTGCATGGACAACGATGATCTCCGTCGAGGAAAGTTGTCACATCACAAGGTTTATGGCGAAAATGTCACTGTTCTAGCTGGTTATTCCCTTGTTGCCTTAGCATTTGAGCATATGGCAATAGCCACTAAAGGGGTCCACCCGAAAACAATGGTTCGTGCTGTTGGAGAACTAGCAAGATTGATAGGACCAGAGGGGGCGACAGGTGGCCAGGTGGTTGACTTGCTGTGTGGAGGTAAATCGGGTACCAGATTAGAAGAGCTCGAGTATATTCATCGTCACAAGACAGCGGACTTTGCAGAGGCAGCGTCCATTGTAGGAGCAATTCTTGGTGGTGCTTCCGAGGATGAGATTAATAGACTTAGGAAATTCTCCCAGTGTATTGGGCTGCTGTTTCAGGTTGTGGATGACATTCTTGATGTGACTAAATCCTCTGAGCAATTAGGAAAGACAGCAGGGAAGGATTTGTTGGCTAACAAGTTGACGTACCCGAAGATGATTGGCATTGACAAGTCTAAAAAATATGCTCAAAAACTTAGCAAGGAGGCTAAGGAGCAGCTTGTTGGTTTTGATCCAGAAAAGGCAGCTCCACTACTTTCTGTGGCAGATTTCGTTCTTCATCGGCAAAAATGATCTCCTTAGGATGATAATACCTGTACTATTTAACTAGTTGTGAGCATTTATGTAAGGACATAGTAGGGAGTGAAGCTATTCCAGTTCCTTGAGATATATCAGGAAATATCGTTGCTGCTTAATTTCTCCATCAGAAACTGACCCTTGTAATGTCCAATAGGACAATGTACTTACTCACTCGTTAATTCATATGTTAAAGGTCACCTGATTGCTGAAATCTGCTTGACCTCTTTGCCAAACATACATTGAAGATGCTTAAAGCATATTGCTAGAAGATAGTAACTAAAGAAGATACTATAGGTTCTTATACATTATGGTTACTCCCAGATAAACCACCAGAGCAATACATTTTCCGAGGTTGATTATAACTAGTCTGCAACATGCTTTGGTTTTTCATGGAGTGGCAAACTTACTGTGTTAACTAGAAATATTGATATAAAGCAACTTTTTTGCAAGCACTTAAGATCCAGAAAAGGCTTGAGGGGGGAGACCAAAAGAGTGATAGACGAGTGAAATTTTGTATAGACAGTAAGGCAGCATTAGAGGCGCGGATGCAAAAAAATCTCCTTTGAATAAAATTGATGAGGATAAAAATCCCATATATCGCAGTCAATGGTTTTTGAAATGGAAAACCAAGTCACAAAAAGGGTTCAGAGAGGAAGTTAGTTGTGGCTGCTTATGGTTATGGATGTTAGGTTTGGTGAATGTCTTTTTATGTTTATGTTACTGTTTACATTGGAAAAAAAAAAAATGGAAGCTAAGGTAGTACGAAGGAGAAAAGGCAATCAATGGAAAAGGAAAAGCTTTAAAAAAACAAAAGGATACGCCATTGCCACGGATCGAACCCAGGTGACAGGCGGGAATACTCACCACTATACTACAACGACTGCTTGTTGGTTCTCCAGAGTAGCTCCATATACAATGATTTAGATTTTACTTCACTGATTACTCCCTGTGAAACATGAAATGCAATACATTTTCACTAGCATAATCAACAACTACAAGTCTGCTACATTGCTTTGCTTTTCCACTAGAGTGGCAAATGTTTTATGCTAACTAGAAATGTAATACATAGAGAATAAAATTGATGGAGGATAAAAAGTCCCATCACACAAATCAATGGTGTTTACCAGCTAGTGGGGCAAAAAAACCAAGTCCCAAGTTCACAAAATCAATGTCATGGTTTTGTACCACTGGGTATGAGACGCAAATCAAGTTCAAGAATAGTATTCCTAAACAAAACAAGAGAATTCGAGGAGAAAAGGCAATCCCAAGGAAGAAAATGTACTTCAAGCAAAAAGGTACGCCGTTGCCGGGGATCGAACCCGGGTCACCCGCGTGACAGGCGGGAATACTTACCACTATACTACAACGACTGCTTGCTGGCGTTCTAGAACAGCTTAATTACATATCGAACAAGAGTCATTATGTTAATCCTCAGATTCAAACTCCTTTTTTCATTTTAATTTACTAATTTTTCCTACACATAAAGTCGTATGGTTACTTGGTTATATTGTAACTGGGGGATGGAAGCCCAATGTAAAAAATTATAAAAGAATTTGCAGCAGAGTAAAATTTTAAAAATCTTCTAATTTACAATTGCTCGTAATCAGTAAATTTATCATTGATAAATAAGCTAATAACAATTATTTAAAGCTTATGTCTCAACTCCCTATAAATTTTATAGGGTATACAGAAATATAATGCATGTTTAATTTTTACAGTCTCTTGTCACCTAAAACCATAAATAGGGATGATAATACAAAGAGAAAATAATGTCATATAAACCTCAAATTGCTGCCTATGTTAAAAGCTAAGCCTGCAATTTTCAGTTGGCACAGAAGTCTCTTTGAGACGATATATTTCTACATTTCTGTTGACGAAATATCGAACCCCGAGCAATAAAGCTCCGGTGAGCATTTAGACAAGACAAAGACACAAGTCAAAGACTTGACCTTTCCTACTTGAAGAAGTGTGACAGAATGTTCTATACAAGAGACTTTTGGGCTCAAGTGATTTGAGCTTAATGTCTTGCCCTTTAACTCACATTTTATGGGCAACCGATCTTGTACAAACGGCCCGGTTCGACACAAAATGAAATTAGAGATATACGAATGTATATACATAGTACAATTTTAGAAAGTAACAGCTGTAATTTTATTTCTTGCACAGTAATTAAGTTTGTTAGGATTAGACAAATACAATAGTGCCAAGTATATAGGATTAGGCAAATACAATAGTGACAAGTGTATAGGTTTTGATTCCTTTTCGTCCTATTTATATGGGCACTGTACAGATGTGATGACACCTTTGAAATATACAACAAAATATTTTCTCACATTTTTCTTTTATTTCCAAGATGGTATCAGAGCAGGATTTGTAAAACCCTACTCTTCACAATTTTTTTTCTCTTCTTCTAAACCTAATCACAGTCTTCTTCCAGTCATCTATTCTTCACTAAATTTTTTTTTCTACTCTTCTAATCACAATCTTCTTTTACTCATCCAGTCCAGTCTTTTACCATGTCTGATGAAACCATGCAAGTGGCTGTAGCTATAACTGCAGCAATGACTACTGAGGTTGTGAATGTTTCACACCCTTATTTCATATCATCATCTGATGCACCAGGAGCTCTGCTGGTTAATACTCCATTTGATGGAAAGGGTTTTGCAGGATGGAGGAGAGGCATGCTTATTGCTCTCAATGCTAAGAACAAAGCAGGTTTTATCAATAGAGCATCACCAGAGCCAAAGCAGGACTCAAATCTGCACAAATCATGGACAAGAGCAAACAATATGGTTATTTCTTGGATCTTAAACTCTCTTTCTAGAGAAATCTGTAGAGTGTCATCTACTTTACCACTGCTGAAGAAATTTGGAAGGATCTAGAGACTAGATTTGGACAAAGCAGTGGTGCTAAAATTTTCCAGCTCCAAAAGGAGTTGAGTGACCTCATACAAGGACCAAATGACATAGCTACTTACTATACAAAGATGAAGAGGCTTGGGATGAGTTGGACAGCTTGGATACCTTCACTCTTTGCTCTTGTGTCTGCACTTGTAAAGCAAAAGGAAAAGTTGTCAAAGCCAAGCAAGATGAAAGATTAGTGAAATTTCTTATGGGACTCAATGACAGTTATTGTGGTGCTAGAGGTAACATTCTAATGATTTCCCCTCTTCTTTCTATTACTAATGCCTATGCACTGTTGATGCAAGAAGAAAAATAGAGGGAAATGCACTTTACACCTAATTACCCTGGGGAAACATCTTCCTTTTTGGTTGCTGGACAGACCAATCAAAAACCCCCTTATCAAAATGACAACTCTCCACTCATAGTTCTTTGGACAGGGGAACCAGAGGCCATATCACAATGATGGAGGTAAAGGTCAAAAGGGTTTCTATAACAACAACAAGAAAACTCACATCCAATGTGTAGGTACTGTA
Source organism: Lycium ferocissimum (assembly GCF_029784015.1). NCBI lineage: Eukaryota > Viridiplantae > Streptophyta > Magnoliopsida > Solanales > Solanaceae > Lycium > Lycium ferocissimum. The sequence continues at coordinate 61,849,442 of NC_081343.1, forward strand.
AGAAGCTTGGTCACACTATTGATCAATGCTACAAGATTCATGGATTTCCTGCTAACTTTAAATTTACAAAGACAAGAAACAATCAGAATTTTGCCCAGGGAAATGCAGTGCTACCTAATGGAGGAAATTGGGATCAGTTTTACTATAATCATGATGAGGCAGAAACAGAGAAATCACTAAGTGAGACTCAGTTGCAGCATATTGTCCAAATGCTCAGTAAGATGAAAGGCAAAGAACACAATAGTAATGGACAGACTGAACCTAGTGAAAACTGTCTTTGGTATTAAACCCCTTCCTTTTTCTTTCACCTCTAATTTCAAAAATAATTTCATAGACAAGAATTCTTGGATCATTGACTCAGGTGCGAGCGAACACATGAGTTATAACAGACATTTCTTCATTACTTTCCTTCCTTTACCTAAGCCAATCTTTGTTAATCTTCCTAATTCTCAAAAGGTTAAAGCCACTCATGCAGGTTCAGTCAAGCTTTTCACTTAGTTTATCATTCATGATGTGTTGTTTATTCGTAGTTTTCACTACAATCTCCTATCAGTGAACAAGCTATGCATACAATTCCAATGTTTTCTAATGATTAATTCTGCTCAATGTCTAATGCAGGGCCCTTCCATGAAGAGCCCCATGGTCCTTGGTAGGAGTCACAAATGCCTTTATGTCCTCAAGACCAGTCCTCTAGAAGCTTTCCAGTCCAAGCCCACCAAGTCCTCTGCTGTTTTATTTAGTTATGTTTCTAAATCAAAAGGCTCTAGGCCAGCTAGTTTATCTTCCATTTCTACTTCTGATGTACTTAGTAAGCTATGGCACATTAGGTTAGGCCATATACCACTATCCAATATGAAAAATATTAATGAAATTCCCATTTCTTTTTGTTCTCAATTTGATGTTCAGCAAAGCAATCTAAATTACCTTATCCCAACAGCAGCATCACATCCACTGCCCCTTGATTTAATACACATAGATACTTGGGGACCCTACAAAATACCTACTTATGATGGTTTTAAATATTTCTTTACCATAGTTGATGATTTTAGTAGAGGTACATGGACTTTTCTTCTATCCACTAAAAGCAATGCTTTCCAATTCTCAAATCTTTCCTCTCTATGGTTGAAAAACAGTTTGATAAGAAAGTCAAAAAGATTAGGTCAGATAATGGTTAAAAGTCAAAAAGATTAGGTCAGATAATGGTTAGGAGTTAGGTTCTAGTCATAAATCTTCAGAATATCTTAAATCCCAAGGTATCATACACCAAACTTGTTGTGTTGAATCACCTCAACAAAATGGAATCGTAGAAAGAAAGTATAGACATCTCTTAGAGGTATGTAGAGCATTATTGTTTCAATCTAATCTTCCTCACAAGTTCTGGGAAGAGACCCTAATGACCGCCACTTATCTTATCAACAGATGCCCTACTAAACTTCTCAATTTTCAGACTCCTTTTGAAAGATTATACTCTTCTTTAAAGTGCTTTGGCTGCCTAGGTTATGCTTCTACTTTGTCTCAAGGGAGGTCTAAACTTTGTCCTAGGGCTGAACCATCTGTTTTCTTAGGATATCCATTTGGCAAGAAAGGTTATAAGTTGCTTAGTCTAGCAACAAATAAAGTCTTCATTTCTAGAAATGTTATTTTCCATGAGAATGTGTTTCCTTTCTCTAAGTTTGCTCTACATCTCCTATTTTTCCTATTCATTCTACTTGACCTGCTGATCCTATCTCTTTCTTTCCTGAACTAGACACTGACTCCATCCAGCCACTACAATCACCTCATCCTTCATCACCCATTGCTCCACCTTCTGAGCCTCAGCCTCATCCCCCATCTCCCAATCTTCCTTCCCCAAGTATTCCCCATGTTAATCCCATTATCTTAAGACAATCAACTAGAGCAACTAAGACTCCCTCCTACCTAGAGGATTATGCTTACAATATAGTTCATCTAGCAGATGTTTCTAACACATGTCTTCAACATCTTATTTCTCCCCAATCCTTTTTTTTCACTTCTCTATCTTCTTCCAATCAACACTTCTTGAATTCTCTTTCTCATGTTTAAGAACCAACAAGCTTTTCACAGGCCAGTTTATATCCAGGGTGGCAACAAGCCATATCCAAGAAAATTAGTGCATTAACATTAAATAAAACTTGGGATGTGGTGGAATTACCTAAGGGTCACAAAGCTTTACCATGTAAGTAGGTGTATAAGGTGAAACTCAAATCTGATGGTACGGTTGAAAGGTTAGAAGCCAGGTTAGTAATTAGGGGAGATATTCAAAGGGAACGCATTGACTTTCATGAGACTTTTAGTCCGGTGGTTAAAATGACGACTATTAGATGTCTTTTGGCAGTGGTTGTTAAGAAAAAATGGGGATTGTTCCAACTAGATGTTGATAATGCTTTCTTACATGAAGAGCTTGATGAAGCAGTTTTTATGAAATTCCCACCTGGGATGAAGCATTCTAATCCCAATTTAGTTTGCAAATTGAGGAAATCACTTTATGGTCTAAGGCAGGCTTCAATTTAGGTGGTACGCAAGATTAACATCAGCACTCAATTTTAAGGGTTATTGTCACTCTCTTAATGACTACAGTCTATTTTTTTAAGAGAAATGGATCAACTATAACAATCTTGGAGGTCTAGTTGACGATATTGTGTTAACTGGCAATGATTTGGATGAAATTCAAGCCATTAAGGCATTTTTAGACTTAGAGTTCAAAATCAAGGACCTGGGTAACTTACACTATTTTTTGGGGATGGAGGTCCTTTGTGAATCACATGGTCTGATTTTAAGTCAAAGAAAATTTGCAATGGAATTACTTACTGAGTTCAATTGCCTCAATTCTCGTCCAGTTTCCTCACCTCTTGATCCTTCTCACAAGCTATCACCATCAGCAGGGAAGTTACTCTCTGACCCTACCATCTACCGACGTCTAATTGGAAGACTCAACTTTTTAACACATACTCGTCCTGACTTATCCTTCTCCGTTCAGCATTTAAGCCAATATATGAATGAACCACGAAAACCCCATTTTGATGTTGCTATTCATGTTCTGAGGTATATACTTTCTGACCCGGGCCTTGGATTGTTCATGACTTCTTCTCTTTCTCTCAAATTGTTGGCTTTCTGCGATGCCGACTGGGACACCTGCCGAGAGACACACAGATCTATTAGTGGTTTCTTTATTAGCTTTGAAGACTGCCCAATATCATGGAAATCTAAGAAACAGATCTCCGTTTCTCTTTCGTCGGCTGAGACCGAATACAAATCCATGAGACGAGTAGTAGCTGAGATCACTTGGTTGGTTCGTTTATTTGAAAATCTATCAATTTCTCCGGCGTTACCTATCCCCTTATAGTCTGATTCACAGGCTGCTATCCACATTGCCAAAAATCCCGTATTCCTTGATCGAACGAAACACGTGGATTTGGATTGTCATTTTGTACGCCAACAATTTCTAGCAGGTTTAATTTCTCTCTCGTTTGTCCCTTCAAGCTCTCAATTAGCAGTTCTTTTTACTAAGCCGCTCACCGGACCTTCTCATCGGAACATTTTGGGCAAGTTGGGTCTACATACTACCCCCTCCAACTTGAGGGGGGGGGGGTGTTGACGAAATATCGAACCCTGAGCAACAAAGCTCGGGTGAGCATTTAGACAAGACAAAGACACAAGTCAAAGACTTGACCTTTCCTACTTGAAGAAGTGTGACAGAATGTTCTATACAAGTGACTTTTGGGCTCAAGTGATTTGGGCTTAATGTCTTGCCCTTTAACTCACATTTTATGGGCCAACTGATCTTGTACAAACCGGCCCAGTTCGACACAGCAGCAGAATTAGAGATATATAGGAATGTATATACATAGTACAATTTTAGAAAGTAACAGATGTAATTTTATTTCTTGCACAGCAATTAAGTTTGTTAGGATTAGACAAATACAATAGTGGCAAGTGTATAGGATTAGACAAATACAACAGTGACAAGTGTATAGGATTAGACAAATACAATAGTGACAGGCGTATAGGTTTTGATTCCTTTTCTTCCTATTTATACGGGCACTGTACAGATTTGATGACACACTGAAATATACAACAAAACATTTCCTCACATTCTTCTTTTATTTCCAAGAATTTCTAATTTGACATAAAAGCAAGCCCTGAAGAAATATTATTTTTTTCGATTTGCTAGTTCTTTCTTTGGCATTGAAATCTATAGTGCAGAGATGCAATTATGTTAGTACATTGCGACATTAATCACTAGCTATAACGGAATACTTCTTTGTTTACTACTCTCTTTCTTAGCATTTTTTATTTTTTTGTTTGTTTTATAATCTCTGCCAATGATAAAACTGTCCTGGTGTAATATAAGTTACATGTTCGAACCGTGGAATCACCTTGTATTAGTGTAGGTTGCTTGCCTCACACTCTTTTGGAGTGCAGCCTTTTTTCAAACTTTGCGTGAACACGAAATACTTTATATACCGTATCTTTGTTTTATTATAAGATAGAGACAAATTAAAAAATTTAACTTTATAAGATTAGCCTTTAAACTTTTTAGCGCTACACTAAGTGAGTTCTGAAAATATAGGTCCAGAATATAATTTGATAAACTATTGTTTCTTGTAATTCTATTCTTGTATTACTTTGTTATAGTTCTTTTGTTTCCTTTTTTGTTTCTTTTTCCCAAACTACTTTAATTTACTTGCATTGGTAGAATCTATCGGAAACGACCTCCCTATCTCACAAGATAGGGGTAAGGATAACATGTGCGTATACTCTATCCTCTGACACCCACCTACTATATTGTTGTTGTTGTTCTAGTGTTTTTCACATGTATATATTCACGTTATGTAACGTAAATATCGGGTTCGGTTTAACTGGCTAGCAAGAATTATTGAAAATCCTCAACATTAGACCTTTATCAAACTCGTTAATTACATGTCCCTAAAAGACTCACGGGGTCTGTTCATCCAAATAACTCATACTCCTATTACCATTAAGTGGGGAAGATTTCTGAGAAATTTGCAGAAGATTACGAGACGATGGAGTATCCTTACTTCCAATAATACGCTGTACATAAGCAGGCCTTACTGAGCTGTCTTTTCCACCACAATTCTGAAGACTTTGTCTGCCATGCTCAGTTCCCTCTTTCACCTTTAATTACTCTCTCTGTTTTACCCCTCTAGCATCTCTTCCACTCTCCCTAAGTAAGGCTTCAATTGCCTGCCCAAAACAGTTCAATTTTAATCCCACTCTCCTTTTCATACCCTACATAAACACTCTACTAGCTACACTGTAAAATTGCAGTGAATAGCCAAAACACCACCTATACTTACTAAACCAACTCTTTCTTCAAGATAAGCCACCCCCTTCTCCTTTTTTACAACATAAAACCAAATACTAGTACTAATGTGAAGATATTATTATGGCATATTGGAGATGAAGGAGCGTCAAAGGTGGAGGCCAGAAGAAGATGCATTACTAAGAGCTTATGTAAAGCAATATGGACCTAAAGAATGGAATCTCATATCCAAACGCATGGGTAAAACACTTGACAGAGACCCAAAATCTTGTCTTGAACGTTGGAAAAACTACTTGAAACCTGGAATAAAGAAAGGATCTTTAACCCCAGAAGAACAAAATCTTGTTATCTCACTTCAAGCAAAGTATGGCAACAAGTGGAAGAAAATAGCTAATGAAGTACCTGGTCGTACTGCTAAAAGATTAGGAAAATGGTGGGAAGTTTTCAAAGAAAAACAACTTAAGAAATCACAACAACGTCAAGAATACATTGAGTCACCTGCTATTTCAGCTGTTTCTGGTTGTGGGTCACCGGAAGGAGCAGTTTCCGGTAAGTATGATCATATATTAGACACTTTTGCTGAGAAGTATGTACAACCGAAGTTATTTGCTTTTCAACCCCATTTACCTTTGCCAAATATCATGCCAAATCTTGAACCGCCACCTGTTCTTTCTTTAAACCCGGTTTGTATGACTGAACCGGTTAATTCCACTACCATTCCACCGTGGATGAACTCAGCAGCATCTTCTTCATCAACCCCATCTGTTAGTCTCACACTTACACCTTCTGAACCGGCTTTGCATGTGCATGAACCGGTTCACCCGGATTTGGGTTTGACAGGCCGGTTCTATCCGGTTCAGCAACTTGGTACTTTAGTTCAGTACTGTAAAGAGCTGGAAGAAGGAAGACAGAACTGGTTACAACATAAAAAAGAGGCAACTTGGAGGCTGAACCGGCTAGAGCAGCAATTAGAGTCAGAGAAGGCTAGAAGAAGAAGGGAGAAAATGGAGGAAATAGAAGCAAAGATGAGGTGTTTACATGAAGAGGAAATGGCTTTTCTTGGAAGGGTAGAGAGGGAATATAGAGATCAACTTAGTGCATTACAGAGAGATGCTGAGGCTAAAGAAGCAAAGTTAATGGAAGCTTGGAGTAGTAAGCAAATGAAGTTGACTAAACTTATTGAAAAAACTGGATTTCATTGTCATGATGGTGGGGTTGGAAATATTGTATCCATAGATCAGCATTAGTGATGTCTGGCTTTTTAGAAACTATTGTTGTTGCTACTATCAAATTAGTTTTCAGGGTTATGGCTTTTTCATGTTCTCAAAGTAGTGATCCTAGATCTGATTCTGTAGATCAAGTCTGCATAGATAAAACTTGTTTATTTAGTCATTTCCAAGAATTTCCTTGGTCAAACCCATATATTCCTCTAACAATTTTATATCTGTTCACGAATTGCAAGAACTAGTTGAAGTTCTATTTTGGTTGTTTATTGGCTTGTTTTAGTTAGCATGTTTTCGACATACAAGCCAAAATAATTAAGTTGTGCATTTGCAGTGGTTTCTATGACAACATTAGTGATCATATATGATGCTCTTGTGCTTATATTGCTTGGTGATTTACACTATTTCTTTAGGAAAGAGAAAGACTGAATGATCGGAACAAGCAAGTTTTTCTTAATGTTTGGACCAATAAAGTATTGTCATCAGACTTGAAACGTGGCCTAATTTCTGACAGATCACAAAGAGTCAACTCTTCATAGTTCACATGCTAACAGTTTGATTAATTCAAACTAATAACGGAGTATATGAGAGTATATAATTATATAAACTTCAAGAAGGCCTTGCTCCAACCTGGAATCTGGTTGTCATGTTACCATGCCTTTCTCGTTACGCATTTTTAATCTATTCCTTCTTCATTTGCAAGCTCTGAATACATCCTTTGACAAACTTTTGGCTACCAAAAAGTGTTATTCAATGGAATTCCTCTTTATAGTTTTCCTTGTTGCTAACAGTCTTCTCTTTTCTTGTCTTTTATACTATCTCATTAAAAAAAGAAAGCAGCCACCTTTAAGACAAAGTGCTGTTAGTGATCTTCCTCCGGGAAGTTTTGGTTGGCCTTTTGTAGGGGAAACCTTGGATTATCTCAGCGATGTCAAAAATGGCAGCCTAGTCAAGTTTCTAACACAAAGGAGGAGCAAATACTCTTCCAAGATTTTCAGCACCGCATTGATTGGGCATCCAATGGCGTTCTTGTCTGGTGCAGATGGCAACAAGTTTCTATTTTCAAATGAGAATAAGCTTGTCCGAATCTGGTGGCCAAGTTCTGTTGACAGAATCTTTCCTAAGACCCATCAAAAAGCTAATCACAAAGACTTTGCAAGCACGCGCAAGTTGCTATCAGCGCCTCTCAGATCAGAGTCTCTTCAAAGATTCATAAGCATAGCAGATGCTATTTTGAGACGCCATCTTCAGACAGACTGGAATTGCCCACAAATTAAGGTTTTACCGGCTGTTAGGAAATACATATTCTCATTAGCCTGCAAATTATTCCTGAGTATTGATGACACCAATAAGGTTGAAAGATTGTCCAAGTATATTGAGGATATCTCCACTGGTCTGCTCTCTATGCCTATAAATTTACCAGGAACCACTTTCAACCGAGCTGTCCGAGCATCCAAGGAAATGCGTAAGGAGGTTCAGCAAATCATCAATCAAAGGAAGAGTGAGCTGTTAGAGAATAAAATTGTATCACCAGATGACATTTTGTCTCAAATGCTCCAGGCCACAAATGAGCAAGAACAGTTTTTGAATGAGTCCGATATTGCTAGCAACATTGTAGGCTTATTACAAGGTGGCTATAGCACGGTTAATGCTGCAATAACCATTATTATGAAATATATGGCTGAGTATCCCGAAGTATACTCTGAGGTCCTCAAAGGTATGAACTTTACTAATTCAAGAAACTCTCTTGCTTAAGTTTATGTGTTAGCAGGGCCTCAATTTGGAGGGTGGATCAATGTTTCCTGTTAAGACTCGGTTCTAATGAAAAGAAAGTGAGTAATTTAGGAACAAACACATATTGATAACTGATTTCACTCGTTTGTCTTCCATTTGGGCAGAGCAAATGGAGATAGCCAACTCAAAAACTGCAAATGATTTGCTAAATTGGGAGGATTTAAGGAAAATGAGATATTCTTGGAATGTTGCAAGTGAAGTGCTGAGGCTGGCACCTCCAGTACATGGGACATTTAGAGAGGCTATTGAAGACATCAGATATGATGGTTACACGATCCCAAAGGGATGGAAGGTAAGCTCCTGCTCGAATTCGTTATCTTTTAGCTGAATTATATGGTATCGGTGAAGCTGAAATTTCCCTGGTGATATATGCAGTTACACTGGATAGCAGATGACACCCATAAAAACCCAGACTACTTTCAGAATCCAGATAAATTTGACCCTATGAGGTTTCAAGGGAATGAACCGGCTCCATATACGTTTGTTCCATTTGGAGGAGGGCCTCGAATGTGCCCTGGAAATGAGTATTTCCGCATGGTGGCTCTTGTTTTTATGCACAACGTGGTAACAAAGTTCAGATGGGAGAAGGTGATACCAGATGAGAAACTTGTCTCAGCTCCAACTTCAAGACCTGCTCAAGGGCTCCCTGTTCGCCTTTATTCTCACAAGACCTGAGTAATGTCGGACTCTGCAGAGATGCAACAGTAATTAATTTGTTTGCTTTTCTTGTGGTGTTGAGTTCTTGTTGCTTAATGTCTTTCAAGAACTACCATAATTCTAATGAACCAAAATGACATACCATAACCATCAGTCACTCTTTTAAGTGAATGGATTAATACTAGTCCTGGTTGATCAATAGAGATGTCAAAGGCCAAATAGATGATATGACGTCATTCTGTATAAATTGTTCAAATAAATTCGTTATGGATTGCACGAAGCTCTGCAGCTACTATTAACAAAAATTGCTCGCTATAGCTCCAGAATGCACAAAACTTAGCAGATTAATCACATTAAATATGTCAAATAATATCGAAATCACTACTAAAAGATGACCCCTTTAATCCTGATATCATGGATCACAGATCTTTAGCTGAATAAGTTTCTATTTGGGGCTTAGTCCTCTTTTCTTAAGACCCCTATAAACCTTTGAGAGGTTCTAAGAGTATCTTACTTCTGCATGACTCTAGTACATCAATTAAGGCATATTTTAGTGGTAATTTCCTTCTGCTTAACTTAATGCTTTAGGTTGTTCATTGGATTCTTGGCAAGGATTTGGTCTTTACTCAAATTTGTGGTTAGATCTCGTTGAAAGGATAAATCCCTTTCTAGATTAGTTTATTGAAAGATATAAATCCCTTTCTAGATTAGTTTATCATCTAATTAAGTTATAATTTTCTATCTTTTATCTTTGAATCTATATAAGCATGTCTACCGTGTTCCATTCAAATGAGCATTTGCTCCATTCTGTGACAGCTTTAACGATTAACCTCCATGTTTACCATTCATTGTTGATATGAATTGAAAGTATAAGCTTGTAGCCTGTTTTTGTGGCGAAATTAACCTATTAAAATATGATTAAAAAAAAATTGACAATTAAACAAATCATAAGAAAGCAAACAGAGAAACAAAAACTTAGAATTGGACGCGCCTGGCTACTATTGTTTAGAAAAGTTTTACCTGCGTGAGGCACAACTATTACTAGTTGTGTGAGGCAATTATTTAAGGGAAAAGGGCCTTATTTACCCCTCTACTATTGGAAATAGTCGCATTCTGATTATCTTTCGGCGCAAATTTGCCTTTCTACCGTTACATAAGTAGTAATATTTGCCCCTATTTTTAACACCAGGTCGCTGTGGCAATTGTAATATTTTTTTAAGGGAAAAGGGCACGATTTACTCTCTATTGAAAATAGTCCACATTTACCACAGTTATCTTTCGATTATCTTTGTACAAATTTACCCCTACGTTACCAATAATAATTACCAACTAATGTAAACTTATCACAAACACAAATTCACGAGAATTCAATAGTTTTTTTTATTAAACTTATATTTTTAATTAAAAAAAATCATTGAATAACTAACTTTTTCATCTAGAGTATTTATTCAACGGAAAAGGCTCATAAATTTTGTGTGGAAACTTAAAAATTAAAAATTAAAATTTTTTAACGAATTAAAAATTAAAAATTAAAAAATTAAAAAATATGAACGAAACTGATTTTTTTTTTTGCATTTCGTGAATAAAAAAATGAAATAGGATAAAAAAAAATTAAATTTCGTTCATATAAAAACGAAATTGGAATATATATATATATTTTATTTCGTTGGTATATATATTTTCCAATTTCGTTTTTATATGAACAAAATTAATTTTTTTTATCCTATTTCGTTTTTTAATACACGAAATGCAAAAAAAAAAATTATAATTTCCTATTTCGTTTTTTTATTCACGAAATGCAAAAAAAAAAAAAAAAAAAAAATATTTCGTTGATTAATTCACGAAATGCAAAAAAAAAAAAATTAGTTTCGTTCATATTTTTTAATTTTTAAATTAAATAATATATGTGTCCAATCACAAAATGCCATTTATTTTTTAAAGTGAATTTTAACTTGTTAGTTTGAGGGGTATATTTGAGCCAAAAACAAACCTTAAGTGGGGTATTTTTAGATCAAAAAGTAGAAGGAGGGTATTTATGAGTCTTTTTGATAGGTTAAGGGTATTTATGAGCGCTTTTTAGTTTATTCGATGATTTTTTTAATTAAAAATATAAGTTTAATAAAAAAATTATTGAATTCTAAATTTGTGTTTGTGATAAGTTTGCATTAGTTGGTAATTATTATTGGTAAGGGTAGGGGTAAATTTGTGCGAAAGTATAACGGGGGGTAAATGTGAACTATTTCCAATAGTAGAGGGTAAATGGAGCCCTTTTCCTTAAAAAAAAATATTACAATTGCCACAGTTGGTGTTAAAAATAGGGGCAAATATTGCTACTTAGGTAACGGTAGGGGCAAATTTGTGCCCAAAAGAAAAGTATAACGAGGGGTAAATATGAACTATTTTCAATAGTAGAGGGGTAAATCAGGCCCTTTTCCCATTATTTAATTGGTATTAAGTGTGGGATCCACCTACTGCCATCTAATGTACTTCTTCGTTGCTTTATCTTCCTCTTCCCTAGCTCTTCACTCTTTTTTTTTTTTTTTAAATCTCATTTTCTGTTTTTCAATAACTTTGAAACTAATTTTATAATATATACGGATCATAATTGTTTAAGATATTATTCAGCGTCACTGTCCAATTTTTAAATTCTTTCATGATTTGTTTAGAACCCGATTCAAATTGAAAATGGAATCAAATCGATTAAATAAGTGATTTTTTTTTCCAGTTTGACTTGGAAGATTTTTAATTTTTGAAAACGAGAACATTTGATTTGGCTCATTTTATTGAAAACAAACCGAATAAAAAATTGAACTAAATTGTCAAATTATTATATATATATATATATATATATATATATATATATATATATATATATATAATTTTTATAATTATTTATATGTAATACATTTCAGTAATTTTTATAAATAATTTTAAGTAATTTATACTCCATCCGTTTCAATTTATGTGAACCCATTGACTGGGCACGACATTTAATAAAGAGTGAAGACTTTTGAAACTTGTGGTTCAAAATAAGTTTTGAATATTTGTGTGGCTGTAAATCATTTCATAAAGTGAATTTGGTTCCAAATTAGGAAAAAGATCATTCATTTTGGCACAGACTAAAAAGGAAATAGGTTCACATAAATTGAAAGAGAGGGAGTATAAATTTTCATCAAAATTTTACTTTTACTATTAATTTTATCTCTAATAGACTAATAGATTTTAGGCCTTAAGCCCATTTATTAAAAGAAAAAACATAAATCAAAATTAATTTATGAAAAAAAAAAAACAATGAGATTTTTATTTAGATTCTTTTTTTATATTTCTTATAAACATTATTCACCTAACTAAATGCTCATAGATCTCAAGACATTCTTCATAATCCAAGGAAATTATAGCTACCATAATAAAAGGGCAGTAAATGATTATTCTTAGCAATTAAGGAAAAATTATTTTCTAGTTGTAGGAAAAAGAATAAAACTAACTAATGTCATTAGATTTTTATAAATTAAAAAGATCGGACCAAACCAACAACAACCAAACCCAATAAATGTGTATATATTTGCTTTGGTTTGTTTTTAATAATTAAAAATTAACTAAATTGATTTGATTTTAATTTTAACCAAAAACCGACCCAAGGCAAACAATGTACAACCCTACTCAAAACTTATATATTGATCACAAAACAATCTACCCAAAATTCACTATAAGAACAAATAAAAAGGCCTAAAACTAATTAGATTGGCTAACTAAAAACCTCAAAAACCATTCTTCAAAAATAAACCTTTGAAGAACGAAAATGTTCTAAATTATGTTGCAAAAATGATCCATGAACAGTTTTTGTAGAATTTTTAGAAAGCATTCAATAAAATGGAGAAATAAGATATTATGGAAGAGGAGTGAAAAAAGAAATTAATAGAATAAGGAAAAGAGGAGGTTAAGTTTGGGAGAGAACAGAGCACATGGTCTTTGATTGCTAGGAATGTGGGACCTACATCAGCCATTTGTCAATAAAATAATGCCTCACACAAGTGTGACTTGACATGCCTCACACATAGTAAAAATTTTCTGAAAGCTCATATCAGGCCAAGCAACCTTGGGCGACGAGTTAATGACTTATTTAATTATTGATCCATTCCATTTTAATCGGTCCAAATTCGGCAAACTTTCTCATTTGACACTCCTATTTATAATAAATGAGTTTAACTAATATCCAGCAATTATATTAAAAAAATTACATTATCAAGTCATTTTGACTTGTTGTAGTAGAATAATCTATTTTGTTATCAACATTGCAAACTCTACTTTTTATGAAAAATTATCAGTACATATCTTATACGACCTAATATCATAAAACAAGAAATTATACTGTTAGTACTCGTTTGGTTGGGAAACAACTTATCCCGGGATAACTAATGTCGGGATAAGTTATCCGAATTAGTTATTAAAAGCGCCGAGGTGAGATAAAATAAGGCTACAATTAAGGATAACTAATCGCGGGATTAGTTATTCCGAATTTTTATGCTAACCAAACATAGGATAAGGAGGTAGCTAAAATTTTATCCCGGGACTATTTTTGCTTATCCTTCACACCAAACGACCCCCTAATGTATAGATGTAAAACTCAAAGTATATAGAGGTCGCTGCAGCCTAGACCAAAAAAAAAAAAAAAAAAAAGAAAGAACACATCTATATCTATATCCATATATATATAATAGGAGAGGACAACAATGATGGTTAAGCCATTGTGGCCAATAGCAAAGTGCCTTGACAATTTTAAGACAAAGTTAAAAGAATTGTAATAAGATTTTAGAATTTGAATAAAAGATAACTATTAAGTTTTAATATAAAGATAAAATTCAATCTTCAAGTATGAAGTAGTTTTCAACTCAACAGAATCAATATCGGATGTTTATCCCTTTGTTTCATTATCTTTCTATTTTTTTTTATTAATTAATAATAGTAATGACAATAATAATAATTAAATGACTAGGTTTTCTGCACATGATTTACATATGAATCCTGAAAAATATGGTAACCCAATATTGTTAATTTAATAGTACCATTTTATGGGCTGTAATCTTTCCTGTATGAAATTGAAAATTTTACTCAAATACGTTGTTTTATTCTTGAGAGACCAAACTACATCCATAATAATAAAAATAATACTATCAAAATTCCATTATTTCAAACATAAAAATATTATTCATAATTCAATGTGGTAAAATATTTAAGTTAATCTCGGAAATAGTAGGATAGTGAAACTAAATTGTTATAATCAGATTTATAGTTCCAACATTTAAAAAAAGGTTTTTACTATCTTGAGAATCTGTGGTGGCGAATGATGTTGAGTTGAGGAATACGTAATTAAAGGGAATAAAACATTTACTATTATTTTTAGCTTTAAACCTAATCTTAGCTGATTATTTGGGGGGGGGGGGGGTGTACTACTTTGAATTTTAAATTTTGGAATGGATTAGAAAGATATTGAATAGAGAATTGGAAAATTAATTTAATTTTAATTGAAAGATAAAACATACTTATCTGATTTGAGATAAAAGATATCAACTAATTTGAAATATAGAATTTTGAATTTAAAGAGTTGTAATATGATAAGGACTTATCCGATAAGGAAAATAAAATTATAAAGAGAACCTATTGAAGTTGGAACGACTACTAATATCAACACTCCAGCTCATATTCAACAATCCCTATCGGGTATAAATTGTTAGGAAGTCTCGAGTTATTTAGCTCTATGTTTTTCATCTCTTCTTCGTAGAATAATATTCATTTTTGGCATCAAAAGTGCATACTTTTTTAGGATGAAAAATATTGGGTTTCTTTGATATAAAGAATTGTTTTTAATCTTTTAAGTAATAGATGTTAGTATCTTTTTATCCTCACAAAAATATTGATACTTCATTGTTTGGTCTTGAGCTCGGCAACTGATATATTTATCATATTATTGTTAGACAGGAGAACTTTTGGAGTCTAAGAATAACATGCAGCAAGTTTGTTGCATGATACAGGTAAGTCGTCAAAGTATATATAATATGGGTATATTTTATCAATTGTCCATGCAACTATATTTTAATTACATGATATTAGAAAAATTATTGTATTAGGTACATGCTTCTTGCTTTATAATGCACATATATACATATATTTATAGAGAGAGAGAGAAAATGTTTCATTTTACATGCAGATTTACAGATGTCCGAAATCGAATAAGAATGTTAGTGCTGGGAATTATTCACGTATGCCAACTTTAAACAGGTAATACATCAATAAACTATCCATTTATAAGATGTAATGGAACTTGAAGGTTCGTATTATGCAATTGTCGAACTTCTGGATTATGAGAAGCAATACAATCCAATTTCTTTGAATTATTAAGTGTATTATATAATCCTTTCAGATTGAATTCTACATGTATATATAGTTACTTTAGTTTTTCTGACATATAAGAGTATTGTCTCGCGTCCTTGAGTCTTTGAATTATTATTTTTACAAATACTTGCAATGCAGGTGTTGACGTGATTTTGTGGAAGTTGTTGCTATGTTTTCATGAACGGGGAACTCTGCTTTCACATTTATTCCTGTTCAGGTACCACAATATATGGAACTAGAAAAATATTTGGCTAATTAATTGTCTTGGAAAGTCATCTGCCATGTATTACATGACAAGTATCAATATGAAATTATGAGAGCATTGTATGTTAGTTCTAAAGCTTCTGGTTTTGGAAAAATTTGTCAAATCAAAGAAAATACCTTATACTCTAGCTTACTGGAGAAAAAAGAAGAAGAAGAATTATCTTTCTCTAGAAAAATATTGACCTTATCCAAATTAAATGTTGATCAAATCATTTTATTCTTAATCCTGAACTCATATAGTGATGCTACTTCTCTTGAGGTCAGAGCTACAAGGATCCTCATGTATTTGCTCCTTGCATCGCTTTAGGCAATACCATCACATTGATGGTTAATTAAATAATACATAGAAATATTAATAAAAATTAAAATAATAAATGAATTTCCATCAACAGAATAAATGATCAATAATAAATTTAAAAAAATTCCAAATTATTAAAAAATTATAGTCATTATGTCATATTAAAAGGGGAGTAATGGCAAGAATATTAAGTCAAGTTACAATCTAATAATAAGCCACATGGCAATGTAATCCCTATTTTGTATGTTGACAATTTATAAAGTTTGTAGTTAAATTTTGTGATGTTTTCATGATGAACTGTTTAATTTGTTGATAATACTATCTCTATCATGCTTGAATTAGTTGCAGGTGAGGATCAATTTAGACAAAGATTGAATTTTTATGTACCCATGATGTACATTGAAGAGATTAAATGACAATTTTTAGAGGCTTTAAGTAAGTGCTCCCTTAATAAAGGGTAAAGGTGATAGGTGTTAGAGGGGATGTTATCATTTAGGTTGTCAATAATTTGGTTAAAGAACGTTTCACTTTCAAAGCATATAAGTTGTATAATATCTTGATTTGGACCGATGAACTGAAAGTTTGAAAAGCTAGAAAGTAACATTTTAAGGAGATCGAAGGAATTCCAGCATTACATATAGTTAAGTGTCGCTGTTAAGTAGTTTTTGATGGGACCTATACTCGATAATTATATCAAATCATACTATACTATGCTTAAGTTGTAAATTACGGTGACAATGTGTGGCGATAAAAGTGCATAGTTTGGTAAAAATACCAATTATCAGTTAAAAAGTACATTGAATTAATCTATTTTAATTGGTAAAATGAGATTTAGAAGAAAAAAAATTATTCCCACTTTTTTTATTTTTATTAGTTAAAAGAATTTTAAAATAAAAAAAAACAAGAAAAGGGTTCTTCAAAAATAATATTTTTATTAGGAAAAGAATGTGTTAAAAAAACATGTTTATTAGGAAAATGACACTTTTGACCCAATTAAGTGATAATATGGGCATTTTTGAGTCAAACTATTATTAGCAAAAGCATTTTGGGAACTATTAACGAGGGCCATTTCTGTTCAATTTCACATAATTTACGCACATTTTTTTTTATCCTTTTACGTATATTTATTAAGTTAATACAATCAAAACTGTGGCTAAATTTTTACTGTCTTTGATTTCATAACTTTTTTTCTCTGGGATACATTGTGTAGGAAGCAAAATTACAATTATAATTTTGTTAAAATAATTAAATTCAATGTGCTCAAACAAAAAAAAATAACGTTTTGTCATAATTAATTTCCTTTAACATAAACCGCGCATCGCGCGGGTACGGACACTAGTATATAAAATAGGAGAGGTACAAGCAATGTGGTTAAGCCAAGTGGCAAACTAATAACAAGCCACTTGGCAATTTTAAGACAAAGTTAATGAGAATTGTAATAACATTTATTTGAATTGGTATATAAAATTGAATTAAAAGATATTATCTTGGAATTTGATTTGAAATAGAACTTTTTGAATTTGAACTAGAAGATAAGTATTTACTTTAATCTTGGATAAGAATGAAATAATTGTCATTTCAACAAAACATTTCTAAATGATTTACGGTTCAATTCGAATGTTTTTAATAATAAATTAATTAATAATAGCAATTCGGATAAAGTGAAAAATAATTATCTAAATCTTTGGAAAGTAATTTTGACTATTCCACATTTAAATGAATGACATATTTCATTCAATCTTATCTTTTCATTAATTAATTAATGTATATAATACAAAAATAGTAATTATTAAAAATGTTAGCAGTTTTATAGCAAACTAATAAAGTTAAAAAATTTAAATTGATATATAAAATTTTACAATTTGAATTAACATGTTAAAATTGAGGCTCCCGTGTATAAAAGTTGATATATTGAAAAATGAAATTGATAAGTAATACAAGCATTGATTGGATAATGATGACAAAATTTGACTGTAAATATAAATAATTTATCTTCATCGGCTTAGCATCATCCCTGGCTAGCAAAATTTTAATTTAGATAATTTTTTCTTAATTTGAGTTGAAATAGGATTTCTTTGAATTTCAACTAAAGATAAGTATGCACTTTAATCTTGGGATAAGAATGAAAATCTTTTAAATAGCAAGATACAGCATTAGATGCCATATATCGGCTTAGCATCAGCTCCTCAGCCAGCAAAAATAACTCTCTTTTCAAGTTACTTTCAATTGGCAGCTCTTTAATAGCAGAGTCTTATAATTATTCATTCACTAACTCTTAGGTGCCGCTTGGCCATAAATACCAAAAACAAATTCACTTTTTTTGAATTTTTGAAGTTGGAGCTTTGTTTGGTCATAGTTTTTAAAATTGTAGTTTTTGGTGAAATGTAGTTGTAAAAAAGTGAAAAAAGTAAAAAAAAATTGAAAAATAAGGTGCCATTTGGCCATAAATACCAAAAACAAATTCACTTTTTTTGGAATTTTTGAAGTTGGAGCTGTGTTTGGCCATAATTTTTGAAATTGTAGTTTTTGATGAAATGTAGTTGTAAAAAAGTGAAAAAAATTTGAAAATCAAGTTTTTTGAGTTTTTGGTATTCCGGAATATAACTTCAAGTTGTATTCCGAATATTTATGACCAAACGCCCAAAAGTTAAAAAAGTGGGAAAAAAAAATCCGGAAAAAAGTGAATAATTTTTATGGCCAAACGGCTACTAAGTTTTATGAGTTTTTTGGTATTCTCGAATACAACTTCAAGTTGTATTCGGAATATTTATGGCCAAACGCCCAAAAGTGAAAAAAAGTGAAAAAAAAATCCGAAAAAAAGTGAATAATTTTTATGGCCAAACGGCACCTTATTCTTTTACTATCTTTTTTTGTAGGTGATGAGATGACGAGGGTTATATGGAAAATGATCAAAGGCAAGGTGTAGTTAATGTATGTTTTAATTTTGTTTTGCCAATTTTTCTTCCTTTCTCTTATTCTGCATTTTAAGGTTTGCCTTTTTTATATCGTTTCCTCACCTGTTGATGCTAAGGCAGTTACATATATATCAGATCTAGATTTTGAGAAATCAGTTTATGTTTTCATGTGTCTATTCATCTTTGTTTTTGCGTGAATAGACCCCAATTATTTTCTTTCTTTATACTTTGCAGGTTTATAAATACAAGGTTTTGTATTAGAAAAGTGAAATCTTTTGGGATGAATGTCGTGAGTTTTTCGTGAACGCTTTTTTAACAAAAAAAAAAAGGGACTAAAGAGAAAACACACTAAACAACTTTTGATCTCTAAAAGAAGTGATGATTATAATCATTTGATGAAAGCAAAATTGAATATTAAAAGGTATTTTTAAATTTTTCATTTTTATAAAATTGCAATGGAATAAGAATATATATATATATATATATATATATATATATATATATATATATATATATATATATAGTAACACATAAGTCAGATTAATTTTTTCCCTTAAAGTTACTCTTTCTGCAACCATGACTTTTTTCAACAGTTGATTTTTCTTCCACTTTCATTTTTAGTAGAAAAAATTATATCTGTACATTGATTAAAAGAAACTTATTTATTTTTAATTATTTTTTATTTCGTCGTGTTCTAGATGCCACAAATGCCATCGGAAGGGATAAGGATATGACTTTTTTGTGATAATGAGGAATTGTTTTAGTTCCGTTCTGAATGAACGGTTTTATGTGGATTTACCATGTAATGTAACGTTTTAATCTTATTTTGCATTGTTTTTTTACCATTTTGTTGCATAGGTTACTTTCATGTTCTGAACTTTTCATTGATATCTCCGGAGAATTCATATTGTGAGTTCTTCTTCTTTGTAAATTCACGCTTCGAGAAAAATCACTTCATAATAATTGAATAGAGTTAAAAAAACATTTCAATAAGACCCCATAATTAAAGTCTTGATAGAATAGAGATAATGCGAGATTATTGACTTCTTGAATTAGTTTAGAATCTATATCTATATCTATATATATTATAAAGCTAGGCATAGACAAGGTGATATGGCACCTCTCTATGGCCTAGAAAGCCATTTATCTTTTTTCTCCTTTTTTTGGATTTTCTCTCATTTAAAAATTAATATTCTATGTATTAAAAAATTCAAAAGCCACTCTCTTAACTCTTAAGTCCCTTAATTACACCTCTTAATTACCTTAATTGCACATTCTTCACCCCCTCTACAACCGTTTGTTATTCTTCCCTGTAACTTAATGTAGAAGTTGTAACATATTTTTTTTCAATTAATGAGAAATTGAAGAATATAATCACGTAATGAGGAGCATTTATTATAAAATCATGAAAACTACTGTATATATGCATATCAATGAGGTTGCCAAGTCCCACGGAATGCTGTTGTCTCCTTTCGGGCACTCAATAGGCATGCAAACTAATTTGCAGTTTTGAACTTCTGTGTGCGTTCATAGCCCATTGCCATTTGTTTACTTCTTTTTGTTTCCATTTTTCCCTAATTTATATTGCTTTTGCAACCGAGATGGTTCGGTTTCTTTAGCATTGACCAAGTTGATATTGCCTGTGCAGTAAGTCTAGTTCTTTTATCTAACTAGTGAATTTGACCGCGCTTCGCGCAGTACTAATAAAAAACTAAATACATTTTATTAATATCTAAATATTAAAAGTATTTTAATCTTCAAATCTAGATATATTATTTTTTAAGTTCTAATCCATTTTATTATTGTCGTTTTATCTTTTCAAGATTTTTGTTTTCTAAAGTTGCTTGACCCAAATTGTGGTGAAACTAATACTTTTTTTTTTTCTTCCAATTTTAATTTTCTTTTCCTTACTTCCCTACCTATTCATTTTCAAAAAAAAAATAAAAATGTCAAATCTCCCTTTTGTTTCTCACTGTCTAACTTGCACATAATTTAAATAGTATAACTAAAGAGATTCAAGGGTATAATAGAGATAGGCGAGGAAAGAGATTCAAACTTTAACGTATTGAAAATTCTTTTTGAAAGAATTGTTTAACTATAACTTATAAACAAAAAATAATTTATACGATCTAAAGAAAGTTTTAATGCAAAACTTACAACACTTTTTATCCCCCTCCCAAGTATACCATGTACCGACAATCATCATAAACACAAGCATTAGAAATGTATTAAAAAAGAAGCCTTTGATGGCTCTCCAATTATCGATCAACTCTACATAATTGTAAAATTTGAAAATTGGTGAATATATCACAATTTCATAAGAAAAGCTTTTGAAGTTATCAATTGATAAAGTAATACCCATGGCAACTATTAACTTTTCTTTTGTTCAATTGTCTAAGATACACATACTTTAAAAATGAAAACTTGGGGTGTTAGAAAGGCATCCATCTTAATTTAGGTGACACTCCTAACGAATTGTCCCATAAATCATCGTTGGTTTATTGAGGTCAAACTCTTACAACTGCTTTTTTGTGCAAAACTGTAGGAATTTTTTTCTCATCATGATTTATTACCTAAGCAAAAGAAAAGGGGGAAAAAACTTAAAATGATCCAGATTTCTTTGCTTTACACCAGAAATCATTTAAAATCAAAAAATTAAAACTCAAATATAAACACAAAGTAGTCCAAAGTAAAGCTAATGATATTGTCGTATCTCAATGCATTTAATCTCGCAAGAAAACAGAAAAAACTTTTCGATTTTTGTCTGCCTGACAAAACTGTATATTACGTAGATACTATTCTTTTGTGCACAAAAAATAATACTCACATAACATTAAACTATTAAAGGATACCAAGGTAAGAAAGGTTAACAATTTTCAATTTATATGATAGGAGAAAGAAATAAGAAAATCAAATGAATCATGCACATACATAGCTAAAAACCCAGAAAGAAGTGAGAATATATGAATTGATAACCTTACAAATGAGAAAAATGTGGAAGAAAATTGTTCTTCTAAAGACACGATTGCAGCAAAGAAACAGCAGAACATCAGACCTGAAACATTTAAAAAAAAAAAAGATCCGAGAGAACAAAAATAGGCACAAACCTGCGAACAGGGCAGCTATAAGCCAATATATTAAACGATGATATGCATTAATGATCATGTCAAATTAGTCTGAGAATAGGGATAGCTTTTGGTCTCCTCAAATTCCGTCGTTTCTAGTTTCCTCAAAAAGAATTATCCTCTCATACACGTTCAACACATATTTATTTCTCACTTCATGATTCATGATTGCTGCTATAAATTATCATAACTGCAGCTAAATAAATTATAGCAAGCCATTATTTTCTTCCTTTTTTCTTCTTCTCTCGTGTTGTTTTTGAAGCATAAAAATAAAGGGAAAAAGGCAAAAAAAGGGGAAAAAAGATAAATAGGAATGGTGAAAGTAGAGAGATCTTGTGTCATACATCTTTAATTTTATATTATATATAGATTTACTCCATTTGAATGAGAATTTTTTGCTTTTTATAGGGGTACAAGAAATGGTTGGAAGGCTATGGTCTTACTCGAAGAAATGGTTCACGTTTGATGTAGGTTGCCGAATGATGATCAGTTCTCTTTGCTCCTAGACGCTGCAATGGAAACTATTTTGTAATCATTTATTAGAAGTGTTCGAGAGGAATGGAGATGATAGTTAAGTTGTGATGGTTTCTACGGGGATAAAATTTTATTGTTTTCATTTTATCTATAAATTATTGAAATTGCGATCTTTTGCTAGCAAAACTTATTTCATTTTCTTTTTGTTCATTTTCCAATCTTGAGTTTATTGTTACTTTTTATAAGATTTCTTGAGGAAGGAAGCCTGATGAGTAGCAAATTTTTTTTCTTTCTAAGTACATATTTTGAGTGCTCAACCGTGCTCTATGAAAAGGTCTAACTAAAGCTAAAAGAGAATTAAGGAAATTGTAATAGTGTTAGCGAATCCATATTGGAAAGCGTAAAACTAATTTGGAATTACCAG
Organism: Lycium ferocissimum; assembly: GCF_029784015.1. Lineage (NCBI taxonomy): Eukaryota > Viridiplantae > Streptophyta > Magnoliopsida > Solanales > Solanaceae > Lycium > Lycium ferocissimum. Next base: position 61,872,308 of record NC_081343.1, read on the forward strand.
ATTTTTTTACTTAATAACGTAATTGGCCTACAAAAATTCTCTTAGAAAAATTGAAAATACAAATAATAGTTTAAGAATCGAAAATTGCACATCAAAGAGACGTAAAATTGAATGAATTTGATTCATTTTGGAGAGTTAAAAGTGACACTTCCAAAAGACGATATATTTATTTTTTCCTAAATTGTTTTTTTTTTTTGTCATTAAATCCCATCTAAATAAGAGTAATATTAATAGTACTCACATTTTATGATGTTTTATTTTTATTTATGAATTACATATAAAGAGGAACTGAATGAGAGAGGTCTCACTTATTTGTATCTCTATGCAGGAGCCTAAAATACAATTACAAAAGGATGTAATTTAAATATCTGAATACTTTTTTTATGATCATTATTTAAACAATATGGGAAGTCGAGATGATGTACATAATCTCATAAAACTCTATTTACCTTTATTTAAAATGTTGTTATTTATAATAATTAATAAATTTTCCATTATTAAATTCCAAAATCTCTACATATAATTAAGAATAAATATTATTTTGTACAATAACTAATAGTAATGTTTGCAAACAACATATAAATATTTCATAAATGTTTTCTCTATCTAAAAATTCCTAAATACAACTAATAATTATTTTCATGACCCGCGCGAAGCGCGGATGAATTCACTAGTGATAAAATAAAGTAGATGTTAAAGATACTATTGGTAAGTTTAAACATCAAAAAATTTCCAATCAATAGAATATTTTTTTAAAATACGGAGACTTTTTGCTTCACGAGTAAAATAACCAAAGGACTTATCTATTTTCTTTAGATTGCACAGTTCTTTGTGTTCGAGAGCATAAACCGATTATATGTTATGATGTAAAAATAGTTATAGTTTAACAATTATATATAATATGTTGTTTAGTTATTATACCAACTGACAAGCTAAACAATTTAATTTAATACCAAGTAATGAATAATGTAAAAATGAATTACGAAAATACGAAACATTAAAAATAAATAAAAAGGAGATAATATGAGGTATCTATACTTTGAAATGAATAAATTAAATTAAATACTTAGCGATATTAATGATAAATTTAAAAAATGAAAAAATTTTGAGCAACAAAAAGAAGTTTAAACATAAAGTTATTCGGATGTAATTATATATACCATACCGTCTATTTATATTATATTAAAGAGATAAGTGATCGATATATTATTTATACTAATGACAAATAGTTATTGAAAATCAAAATAAGGAGATAAATAGAATATCACATACAATAAGGGAGGAGGTTAATATTATGGAGGCAAAATTGAAGAGTGCATGTTTTAATTTAAATCGCATGACAATGATTTGTTTTCTTGAATTTCATAGAGTTTTTTTTTATTGAGTTTGTTGCATTAAAAAAACAAGGAACACAATATTTCTTTGATGACTAAAATTCATTTTTTTCAATTTTATAGAGTTTTTATACAATACTTCGCATTAAATCAAATAGAAAGTTCATAAAAAGCCACATGAGACGTGCTTTAAAAAATATATTGTATTGTGAGAACATTAAAGGAAAGAGGAAAAAAGTAAAAAATCAAAATTAAAAAAAATTAAAAAAAAAGGAGGAGGAGGAGGAGGATAGACTATTTGAATTGATATGAGAAATTTGTATAAAGAAATTATGATGAGAAAAATTCTATTTATTGACAAATCGACAGAAGTAAAAGATAACGCTAATAAAATAAAATTGAAGCGGGGGGGGGGGGGGTTGGAATGAGTTTATAGTCTCAAATGTTATAATTTTATGTATTTGATATATACAATTAGTTTTTCTAATATCGATCACGCATCGCGCGGGTACGGATACTAATTTAAATTTAAAAAGAATTGGACGGAGAGAGGAGGATTCCTAGAAGGCTAGAACTCACAACATAATGTGGTAAGACCAAGGTCAAAGCCACAAATGAATTGCTGCGTTGGCCCCTCCAAAACAGCACAGAGCACCAAGTATAAAAAAACACGTGTAGACGATATTTCTCACATTGTCCAAACGTTGATGTTTATTCATTTGACGTCTCGAAGTGTCTTTGACTATTCCCAATATTCCAGTTTCCACACAACAAACTCCCATTGTCAGATCCTACACCGTCCATAAAAAGTTACTCCACTATCATTGATCACAGATTTTATAGGATTGGAGTAATAATTCCATAATTTTATCAATTCCCATTTTCCACACATGGTAATTGGACTCCCTCAACACTCTATATAACACACCATAGTCACCAACTTATCATTTCATCAGCCTCAACAGCAACCTCATTCAACTTTCTTTCAAGTCCTTTTTTGCCACTACAACAAACAAATTTGCAACTTCATTCTTCTTCAGCTATGGCCACTGCTTCCTCAGCCACTGCTGCTCTTAGAGCCACCATTTCTTCTTCCTCATATAAGCTACCCTCTACCTTTACTACTTCTGTTTCTCAAAAGATCCAATCTTTTAAACTCCCTAACCCTCTCATTTCACAATCTCTTAAACTTAGCACCTCCACTACTACTTCCAGATCATTTTCCTGCAAGAGCCAAAGCAGTTCAACAGATTCCACAAGTGGTAAGGATCTTAACTTCTTTAGCACATTTTGTAAAACCCTTATGTTCTATCTATGATACTTAATTTTTCTTGATTTCAGGTAAAGTTCAAGAAATTAGCATCTACGAGATCAATGAACGTGACCGTGGTAGCCCTGCTTATCTTCGATTGAGCCAAAAGAGTGTCAATTCACTTGGAGATCTTGTCCCCTTCAGCAACAAAGTACGTTTCTTTTTGCAATTTTTCACTTTCTGGGAAAAGAGAAAACTAGAATCTAAATACTCAAAAAGGGAAAGAAGAGTCAACGCGAAAAACATACCTAAACTATCAGTCTTTTTCTCCTTTCTCGCCTGAACTAAGTTGATTAGGTCAACTATGTTCTCTTTTTTGCCTAAGTTGATTTACCTAACTATCACTAACTATGCAACTAGATATGTTTTAATAAGAAATATTGATATTAGGGTACGAAACTCGCGAAAAAGTGATAGTTCCTGTGTATTTTTGACCCTTACCTAAAAAGAAAAAAGAAATAAGAATATTTTCTTTACTTTTTTCTTCTTATGCTGATTCTTGATGTATATTGCAGCTATATACCGCAGACCTAAAGAAGAGAATTGGAATAACGGCAGGACTCTGCATTCTAATCAAGCACGAAGAGGAGAAAAAAGGAGATCGCTACGAAGCTATTTACAGCTTCTACTTCGGCGAATATGGTCACATCGCCGTTCAGGGACCATATTTAACCTACGAAGACACTTATCTCGCCGTTAAAGGTGGATCCGGTATATTTGAAGGGGTTACCGGTCAAGTGAAATTGCAACAAATTATCTTTCCGTTCAAGCTATTCTACACTTTTTACTTGAAGGGTATTCCAGATCTGCCATCTGAGTTGGTATGTACGGCGGTTCCTCCGTCACCGACGGTGGAACCAACACCTGAAGCTAAAGCTTGTGAGGAGGGGGCCGCACTCAAGAATTTCACTGATTGAGTGGGTGTTAGTGGGCAATAACTACTTTTGTTGGGGTCATTATGGAGAATGAAATAATGATGGAGACTGTAGAATAAAGAAGCCTTTTTGGTATCTTAATTATTGTTGTCGGTTGATTTTGTGCTTATACGTATGCTTAATTTTCATTTCTGCATTTTATTCCGATGTAAGTTTATTCCTTTTGGTACTTGTAGAATAATGTCCAGAAAGAGAAATATGAAAAAGAATGAGGGCAATTTGGTAATAATATCTGGTAGTGCAAGGAAATAGTATTTGTTCAAGATTTCAGAGTGTTCTACTACTATTAAATTTCACTAATTGAGTGGGGTGTTGATGTGCAAGTTCGACTTTTGTTGGGGTCGCTGTGGAGAATGAATAATGATGGGACTTTCGGATAAAAAAATTATTGTCCTTTTGATTCGTCGCCTTTTTGGTATCTTAATTTGATAAAGGTTGCACGCTAACCAAACAAAATAGGAGGGATTTGATTGTGTACTAGTTTTTTAATACAATGCTAAATAATATAGTGTTATGAAATTATGGATGTCCATTTCACAAATATAATGCTCCTTCCACCATGTTAATGGTTCTTCCTTTTTTCTTCCACCACGTGTTAATAGCTCCATTTTCATTTTCTTCCACTCCATTTCATATATTAAATACATATGTATCACTATAAATAGAAGATAAATTTTCATATGAAATACACTTGTAATACATTTTGGAAGAACAATAAAATCTATTCTTGCTCATTTCTGTTTTATGGTTTTAAGCATCCTTTAATATTGTGACTCTTTTAACCTCATTTTATAACACGTTATCGAGACGGAGACTCTAACCAAAAGGATAACTATGAATAATATCACGGCTTCTGTTGAATTATTTAAGACACTAGCCACAATTAATAAGTTAGTTTTTTTGTTTCACGTTGACTCCCGTACTACTACTTTGATGACAGGTATGTTTTCTTTAAAGCATTGACAGTGGTATTTGTCTCTCAAATCTTATGGAAGAAAAGAAAATTGAATCAGTAAGGATTTCTTTCAAATGGCTATAGCCTTCTTTAATTTCACACGGCTTAAGCACTTATTCTGGAATATTTGAAGAAAGGAAAATAAGAGTTTCTACAAGATGTATTACTTAGCCAAAGAAGTTGGCGTTACCAATTTTTCTTTCAATAGTGACAAAGTAAGTATCATGCTTTTATCGGACGGTAAGTAGTATTCATTATCTTGCCTTTGAAAAGGTATTAGAGTTTTATCTTGACTTTTGATAGTTTATCAATGTTGGCTTACGGAGAAATAGTTCTCCGTGTTTTTGGATCCATATATGGATTTTACCGTTGAAGGTTAATTTTTAATTCGGGTATGCAATATTTTAAATTATTTAATTCATGCTTTCACATGATAAGGATAGCCCACAAGGAGTATATATGGCTATCGGAGTTTTGCTACTAATGGTACAACTCGTTGGGTTTTTGTTGATTTATGAGAACCCAAATTTTCGGGGT